>NC_138177.1:14690939-14838256 GCF_964165515.1 Mesoplodon bidens | reverse complement strand
CACTAGTTTTAAAGTTAAATATGACCATGACCCTATGAAACAATCTAGGTAGTATACAGTTAAAAAAAATAAAATATTCACGACTGTTACGAAAGACAAGTATGATGCTGTGTGTGATAAGAGCATAAAGAGTCTTTCTTTTAACTTGTCTGTCTCCTCTGCAAATGTGATATTTAACTGAGATGCAAAACAATGAGGAAAAGTTGATCAGGACAAGAGTATATGTCTATACAAGAGGACATGTGTTTCAGGTGGGGCAGGCCAGAGGAAATACTGATGGGAGATGAGGGTAGGATCTGTAATAAAATTTCCAGGCAGAGCAAACAGCAAATATTTAGTGTCTGAGTTAGACAAGAACATGGCATATTAAATACATTGAGATGAGTCTAATATGGCTGTAGCGTACAGAACAAAGAGAACAGTGGTAGGTTGAAAAGTTGGGTAGAGACTAAGTAACTTAGGACCTGGGAAGGATTTGAGAGGATTTAAATTTTTCCTGAGGGCAACGGGAAACTATTGCATAGTTGTCTTCACTTCAGTTAAAGGAAGGTTCGTAAACATTTGCCATTAAGCACTGTGTTGGGCCTGTGAGTAACTGAGGAGTAAGACTATGTCAAAGATTTTTCTCAGGTTTTCAACTTAAAACTGCTGATCTAAGACATAAATTATGCTTGCCAAATAAATGTTTAATGTTCTATTATTAAAGGAGGCACAGCTTTTCCCCTCTGTATCTAAGGGATCATGGGCCAAGAGCTTCCTACATCCTGGAGACCCACTCACCTTTGAGAGGAAAGTCAGGGCCTGCTGGACCAAGTGTGTCTGAACATCACCCAGGATCCCTGCAGAAGCCCTCAAGAGGCAGACTGAGTCGTTCCTGTGTTAGGAAGTGGTCGAGCCATGAATTGGCTACTGGCAAGACCAGGGAAAGAAAGGTTTATTCCTGGTATTTTGACAGCGACCTGATAACTCCCTGGCCTGACCGCTATAGGTCCTCAGGCCCAAGGACCCCTGGGTGTCCCCTAGAATGGCAGCTTCTTAAGGGATGCCAAGAGGTGGACAATGAATAAGCAAAAAGAAATAGCATCATACCTAAGCAGATCCAGCATCCAGAGAGAAAGGGCTAAGAAGCAGCTGTTTCCAAAGGCAAGGCAGATGGCATCAGGAAAACAAAAACAGCACACTGACGTTGATTCAGTTACGGAACTGAAAATATTATTTTTCATTTGAATCCTTTAAGTAGATTAATTAGAAGAGAGACTGCTGAGCCTCAGATTGCTAGGTCAAAATACATAACAAAAATATGAAAACATAAAGAAAGATGAAGGAAGATGCTAATATTAAGAAGAAATTATAAAGGAGAACAAAAAACGCATGCACAAGGTGAAGAAGGATGGGCTAAGATAATGAAATATAAAATAGGAGAGAATATATGATTTAATAGACTTGATTATAAATTTTTTGAAAGGGCTCATCAAGTTATAGTCAAGATTAAGCAAAGCTTGTTCTTCTATAGGACCTCTGTGTGCCAGCCATTATTCTAAGTGTTCTCTCTATACATAAACACACACACACACACACACACACACACGTATTTAAACATCACAGCAACTCTATAAAGCAGGTACTCACTATCCCCACTTTACAGGTGAAAATCTGAGTCATGGTTAAATTAATTTTACCAAAGTTATACAGCTAATCTGTGACCAAGCTTTTCAACATGAAAGAACAATGCTTGTTGATGTCCAGAGATTCAGTTTAAATACCATCCATGCACCATATTGGAAGGAAATATTTCAGCAAGGCTTCTAATCGGAAGGAAAAAATAAAGAATTTGAAATATAGAGGAGAAGTAGTGGTGAATAATAAACCTAAGGATATTAAGTCCAACCTAAGTATTTGATGACAAAATGACTAGAAATGTGTTTTATGTACCAAAGAATCTTTGACATAGAAGAGACACAAAGCAAAGGGGAAAAAAAAGCCCTGATAATTGTTTGGTGCTAAAATTACTAAGAGTTGAAGGGGTGGGGGGAATGAGTGACTTAAAAGTTTCTTAAGGTATCAACTTAGTAGGGGGGCAGTAAGGGTATAGGTTATATTGGTTTCTTGTTTTCATAAAATAAATGGACAAAAATATTTGATTTTAAATGTTGTGAAAACAGAAATTAATTACTAATAGAATGAAAATGTTCCAAGAACAATTAACAAGATAAAAAAAAGACTAAATGCTAAATTGTAAATATCAACAAAAAACATAAAAGAAAGGAAACAATCCAGTAAAATAGAAGAATATCAATGAGAAAGAAAAAATCTGGTTCTGCTTCTTCTACCTCAACCTGTTAATACCTAGGTATATTTGAGATCAAGCCAGATGGAGAAAAACTTTAATCATATAGCCATTTATTCATAGAGCTTTAAAAGTACACAAAGTGGGTTCATGTTGATTGTCTCATTTCATTCTTGAAGTAGCCACCTGAAGTAGGTATTGTTTTTTTCCCTGCTTTAGATGAAGTGTCTTAACTAGGGTCACACAGTGATCTAGTGATAGAACTGGCACTGAATTTAGTTTATTTTGTTCAATGAAACATTGTTAAAAATGTGTCATATTCCAGGCACTGTGCTGGGCATTTATGAGTTGGAAACACGGAAACGAGAAATGAACAAAATGCCACTCCTGCCGTCCTCTCTTTAGACATCCCCCCTTCCAAGATTGGAGTACAGAGTCCTGCTGGACTTGAACAGGGCAGTGTGCCAGGGTGGTTTCACGCTGCCTCACACTTACAATACAATCGGTCACACTCTCATAAAGGTCCATCCTGGTGTCTGTGAGTGTGATTCCAGATGACCATTCACACCCCAGAGCTACGTCTGTAATCATACAGTGGCCACGGGTTTGTTCACAGGTTTTGAGTATTTAATAAATGTGCCCTGCCTGCCCCCGGCCCCCCCCACCCACAATATACTCTAAACATATGGGGCAAAGTCTTTGCAGAATTAATCCCAAAATGATTCCACCAGAACTGAAACATGACTGCCATCTCTTTGAGTGTTATTTCTCTTTCTAAAAGATGTGATAGCTTCAGATTCTGCAGAATAGGAAGGGGAATAAGTTAAATAATGCTTAACTCTGCGCAGCCACATTATTGCCATTACGATCCTGAGACTGGCTGCCAGAAAACTCTCTCCATCTCATCTTTTTCATCCCCTTTTCTTTTTTTTTTTCTTTTTTTTTCTTTTTTTTTTTTTTTTTTTTGGTGATACGCGGGCCTCTCACTGTTGTGGCCTCCCCCGTTGCGGAGCACAGGCTCCGGACGCGCAGGCTCAGCGGCCATGGCTCACGGGCCGAACCGCTCCGCGGCATGTGGGATCCTCCCAGACCGGGGCACGAACCCGTGTCCCCTGCATCGGCAGGCGGACTCTCAACAACTGCGCCACCAGGGAAGCCCTTTTTCATCCCCTTTTCAATGATCACATAGACAGGCTGGTGTAGACCAGAGCAGAGTTCAAGGAAACATTCACAAGGGCATTGCCAACCATTTCCTCCCCCTCTTCCCTCAGACAATGGCCTAGAGTGCTCCCCGCTGCCTGTCCCTGCCCTATATACCCAAATCGTAACCTGTATACAAAGTTGGTACCTGCCAGGCAAGCACTAATGAAATTGTTATAGCCAAAGTTGGAGGACCCGGGGAATGCAGAGCGTTTAATGATGCCTTACAAGTGCATTTTTACCTGGAATAATAATATCCCTCTATAAAGCAAAAGTTACCTGCATTTTCAGGAAAGTGATAATTAATTTATACAAAAGAAAGTAAGGCATTGGTTGAGCCGGACTGGCTTAAGATACATTTGAGAAAATGTGATCAGATGTATCACGCTCAGTGCTTGTGATGCTGTCTATACATGAGTCCATGAGCTCAAGCTAGCCAGAACTGGTCCTTCCTCACCACGAAGGAATTTATCCAGGTTAACTGGACATATTGCTAACTTTTTAATGAAAGCCCCACATATTATCAGACAAAGAGAATTGTTGAAACTGAGGAATGGAGAATATTTGGAATATTCTTCCATTTTTTTCTCTTTTGGGGTAGGAATATGAATACAGCTTTTTTTTCTCTTTTTTTTTTATTGAAGTAGAGTTGATTTACAATGTTGTGTTAGTTTCTTCTGTACAGCAAAGTGACTCAGTTATACATATATATATTATTTTTCATACTCTTTTCCATTTTGGTTTACCACAGGGTATTGAACATAGTCCCCTGTGCTGTACAGTAGGACCTTGTTGTTTATCAATCCTATATATAATAGTTTGCATCTGCTCATCCCAAACTCCCAATGCTTCCCTCCCCCATCCCCACCTCTTTGGCAACCACAAGTCTGTACTCTGTGTCATGAATACAACTTCTTGAACAAAGTTAGAGCTACCCCAAGTTTAAAGAAGCTTAGGAGTTTGTTTTATATGTCCCCCATTGACATTTCAAATTATTTATATTTTAAATAACTCAGGTACCACTTTAAGCCAGTTTTCTTTCCTTTTGTCTTTAAAGGATACAAGATTATCTAATGAACACCTTATTGTACTCATCAGACAAGTAGTTATTTGCTCTTTGTGTCTTTCTTATCTGAGGGTACAATCCAGTGAGGGCAAGTCTGTCTATTAGTCCCCAGATACATCCTTGAGGCTCAGTACAGTCCTTGGAACATAGTAGATATACTCATAAATAAATAAAGATCTGTTGACTGATTGGTTGACTGAGTGGCTAGATAGCTATTGGTAAAATAGTACTCATAATTGAAGAAATTACCCATTTTCTAGGATAAAATTCCCAGTTCTTTAATGATAATTTAACAATTTTAGTTATTTGTTTTCATTTGTCAGTTAGATACTTTGACTTATACCGATGGTTATTTTCAAATTACTGTTCCTGAATCCATTCAAAATAATTAAATTTTGAGTTGTGGAAAGAGCATTTTGTAGGAATTTAAAGTTACTCTCTAACACGTAGTTTCAAAATAACTGAAGTCGTTGTGTACTTTGTTCTTTTTAAAATATCTTAATATACTTAAGTAACAAATTCTTTACATAACAATATAATCCTACATAGAGGTGTAAAAACTTATTTGGCATTCCTTCCAACTATCCGATTCATTCTATGAAAAAATATTTGGGGGAAAGGGGAAAGATTCTTCATAATATTTACAACAGGACATATGTTTGCCTATCATAAACTGAACACTTTAGAATTATTGTTAAGAGTCAGTAAAGTTGCTCCATTTTTTAATTGCTGTATTTTTTTGTCCTCTCTAACAATTAGCTAGAGTCTTCCTATTTTCATTAGATTAATTTCAATTTGGAAATACTTGATCAGATGATATTTTATTGACCAGTAATGACTCGTGGTTCTCATTTATATGTTTTATGTTCAGTGACATTAACAGGAAATTCACATAACGTTCTGACTTCACTTAGGGAAACAGTGAAAGTAAAAGCTTTCAAAAAAATTCCGAATAGCATCTATTTAACATGTCTGATATTTTCCAGATGGAAAAAATAAACTGCATCATATGACATCAGAATTGATCACAGAATTATTCTCTTAACATTGGTAAAGTAAAATAATCTTAAAATGATCGTCAAAGAATAATACACTAAGTTCCTCTAAGTATGAAGAAAATTTGGCATACTGAGGCTGTGTGTTATGTACTTGAATGTGTCACCAGTCAATGTGATTTCAATGTAGAGAACTATTAATGCTTCAGACTGTCGCCAAACATGATATGAAGAACCACTTACTCAGACACCTGATCTTTAGAATGCAGCATCGTCTGTAACAATTTTAACGCTAACTAAGTACACTTTGATGAGACAGCATTTAATAAAATGCTCATTAATTTCATCATTAGCAAGGGTATGCTAAGAAGTAAGCCAGTTTCTTATGTCACGCCCAATTAGCATCCCATGCTAGTAATCCCATTAGTATTGTTGAATTCACTAATGGAAAAACTAATGGGCATGCTACCAGGGCACATTAATTGGGCACGACACCAGTTCTGGTTTTAATTATTAAACTACGATAATGAAATGTGTGTTTGTAAAATATTAAAATGTTGAAATAGGGTTGAGGAAAATAAAAGAACATGTAGAGGAAAGAGATAGAAGGAAAATCAACCTACAAAGATTCGAGGACTTACCAAAATGGTCATCTTTCTAGCTGATCGAGTTGCCTGTAAAAGTTGGGATATTGTCCACGTGAGAAGCAACCCACTCCTACTCATGGGAAATTAAAAGCTCTTTTTTGGTAATATGAAATTGTGTATGTCACACATGTTGTCATGCTCTGTATGAGGCCTGACAGGAGCCAATTAAATGCATAGAATGGACATGGTATACTGCTGAAGCTATTTTAGGGAAATATAAACAGAAATGTTTTACTGAAGATGGTGTGATTAACGTTGCAGTTTTTGTGACATAAATCTTTTCACCATATTGCATCAGATAATTATCAGTTTTATCTTCTTTGAAAAAACAGTATACCAAGATTATTAGAATTTGGTGAAACAGTCCAAGTAATTTAAAAATATATTTTGTAATATTTTACCAAATCTTATTTTTAGCTTTTAAAAATTTTTTATTGATTAAAGTTAAGTATTGCTAAAGAGATCTACTTTATTAAGAAAGAAAGAAAAAAATTGTTTTCATTTAGAAGGTTTAGAGTAATTTTCTGGTTCTTTTTTCTTTAACCACAGTAGTAGCAAATGATGATGGTGACAAAGTTGAAATCTCTTTTACTTAGTCTTAAGTGTTCACTAACATAAAAAGAGTATCATTGTGCTAACCAGAATATACATAGCTCTAAAGTGTTAAGATGAAATGTTTCTCTTCTGCTTTTCTTTGTTTCCTTATCCTCACCTCCTTTTAGCTAATATCTGTTCTTAATATCTGCCATTTCCTAGTCTTATCCACTTAGGAACTCATTTGTAACTATACTATTACCTTAGGCAAAAGTACAAATGCTAGAATTTAGACTACAAAGCATTGAGTATTAAGTTTAACCGCTATACTTATGTTCAAGGCATTAGTAACTGACTAGTTTTTAATGTGAACCTTATTCCTTCTTGCTATACATAGTGTAGTGAAGGTAAAAGAAAATAACTTGCCAGACATTTCCTTATCTTTAGAACAATATTATTTGAATAGTATTTTATTAAATTCTTCTCTTTTTTATATTTCTGCCCCCAAATTTAAAATATTAGAATAGAAAATTCATTATCTTTCTGATGAGTATAGTTACTCAAAATCCAAGGGTACTTGTAAGAGATTTTTATTCCAAAGAGAAGCTCTTTTCAGATTTGAGCACTGAGGTGACACAGAAGTACATCAGAGAAAAGCCAGAAGGATGTATCAACCTTAATTTTGAGTTCTGTTTGAAACGTGTGCATGCTTGCATCTGGATCATGTTGAAATTTGCCAGTTGGTTTTTAACAAATATACAAATATATATGTATGTGTATGTAACATGTATACTCACTCATTGATTTTTTTTCCCTCATTCATTCCCTTAAGGGGTCTGCGGTAGAAGTTACCACAACTAATGATGATGGTAAACAATATAGTGATGGCAAATGGCATGAGATAATCGCGATTAGGCATCAGGATTTCGGCCAAATCACACTTGATGGACAATATACAGGTAAGATCTTCTTTGACATATATGAAGGGCTCTATTGATGTGCTGATGTTACCATACTCTTCTGTTGTTTATATTTGTTCATCTCTTCTTTCACCTTTATCTCCACTCAACTTCATCTAAATTGCTGTTGAGTTTGCCTTTGGGGTGCTCCTAAAATGATGAAGTCTTGGCAACTATCTTCTCATCTACACAGGGTTTCAGTAAAGCAAAAATAAGAGTAAAGTCATCAATAACAATTTTGTATCTTTTTCAGTCTTTACAATTTGCAAGGGCTTTTACTTTCCTTTTACTTATGTTTTACTTATGTTCTCTCCTTTTGTTCCTCTATTATGACCTCGGTTATTATATGCATTTTAGAGATGAGGATACTAAGCCTCCAAAAGGTAAACAACTTCTTCCAATTAAGACAGTTGGTAGGCAGCGTTCTGGGACATGTATTTTTTCTTTGCAGTTCTAAGTTTATTTTTCTTTCTATCCTTCCCTATCTACCATCCCCATGTAATTGTAAAAGCTACAGTACCTATACAATGATGCAGGCTTTTATTAATTCATTCAGAAAATATAAAATTTTAATGAGCACCTACTACTACTCTAGGAACTCTGGAAACAACGAGGAAAATTTACACTTTAGGTGGGAGAGAGGCAGGAAACAGAATAAATAAATATTGAACAAATATCAGGTAGTGCTACATTCTGAGAATGTATAAAACAGGATAAGAGGAAAAGGGGTGAGTGTGTGTGTGTGTGTGTGTGTGTGTGTGTGTGTATTGGGGAAGGGATGTTTTGATTATATAAAAGACTGTTAGAGAAGGTCTTTCCGATAAGGTGACATATGAGCATAGACCTAAAGGGGATAAAAGGGCAAACCAGGCAAATGTCTAGGAGAATGTTTCAAGTCAAGTGAACAGTAGGTCCCAGGGCCCTGAGGTGGGAGTATACGATATGTGCCATGTCAAGGACCAACAAGGAAGCCAATGTGGGAAAGAGAGGTTGAAGGGGCTAGTGTTACAATGTGAAATCAGAGAGGCCACTGGGGCTGTATTACATAGGGCTTTGTGAGCTTTTACATGAAAAGAGGGAAGCCGTTGGAGAATTTTGAGAGAGGGGTGACAAGACATGACTTCTTTCTTTAAAAGGAACACTCTGGCTGCTCTTTTGGAGATAAGTTTTAAGGAGAACAAGGATGGAAGTGTTGACCTAAAACAAATAGATTGACATATGCTTTTCCAGCAAAGATGGGTTTATTCAGGATCAGTAGAAAGCTGCAATTCGGGGTCTGCAACCATGGTGAGCCCCTTGTAAGTCCCCGCACAGCAACGGAAGGAGAATGCTTTTATGGAGGGCAAAAGGAAGTTGGGAGGGCTGTAGTAAACAAATAGCCCATGGCTTTTCATTGGCTGAGTGCTTGCCAGGAAAGAGGAGGAGTCTTTCTTCTTCCTGTTGGGCTCTGCTGTCACCACAAGGCATGAGACCTTCCTCTGGTCTCCCAAATCTATTTAATTGTGATTTCTGCTTATTAATTTTTTATATGTCCCCCTTTTGATCATGATCTTTCTCTCAGAGCATCACTGATCGAGTCAGCTTTTCTAATTTCAATGGCTTTTTGTCCCTCAGTGCCAGGAAGGACCTTTCCCGTGTGTGGGGTCTCATATCAGAAGGGAATGCACAGATTGGAAACCTACTGAGGTCATATTCGAGTAACAAGGGAAGGTAGAAGGGAGAACTCTCAGACACTTTCTGTCTCAATTCCATATGCTATCAAAACCATAGACATTGGAGATCATCTGAAGCATTATGTCATTGTCAAAGGTTTGGCAATACACTTCCTAAAGACCTGGTCCAAATATCTTCAGAAAGCTGCCTCATCAGGTGTTGTCTGCTTTAGTTCTGGGAAATATTTACTTTCAGGTCACCAGACTTTTTGAGGTCCCTTCAGAATTTGGTGCTTTCTTTAGGCGTGTCACGTGAGTCCAAGAATCTATTCCTTGGATTTTGGCAGCAGAAGGGTTGGTTAGCAATACGTGATAGGGGCCTCTCTGATAAGGTTGAAGAAAGTTCTTCTGGAGGTGTCTCTTCCAGTAGATAAAGCCTTCAGGTTGCAAGGTGTGATGCTTAAGGTCTTTGTCTCCTGAGAGTGCACTGTAAAAAGATTGCTCTACCAAAATGTGGTTATTTTTAATAGGAACAATTTGGCCCTTGCATTATTGGAGTATCTCTCCTCTTTTCAGTTGTAGGTCAAGAAAAGCAGTAACAAGTGTGTTGGATGTCCTATGACTGTTTCAATGGGTGAGAATTTTTGAGTTACAAAAAGTGTAGATCTGAGATTTAGAGGGACCAATAGCAATGCTTTAGGCCAAGGTATTTGTATGACCTCTACAAATTTTGCCAGTTGGGTCTAATAATGCCATTACTGTGATCGACTAAATCAGAGGATTGATGCCACAGACTTGTTGAAGTACCTGGCCTGTAAAACAGGTTCCTCAATCACTATGAAGTCTGTCTGTATCAAAGTGTAGCCCTTGTTCTGATACCAGATGCCCTAAATATCAAACCTGGGTTTGGGCAAACTACAATTTTTTCCTTGGCAATCTTATGTCCCTTTAAGGCTAAAAGCTTTAGAAAGTGGATGCTGTCTTCCTGTGAATAGGCTTTGGAAGATCAAAGAAGCAAATCATTCACATATGCAACAAAGTAGACCTGTAGGAAACTTTATATCATCCAGGTCAACCTTCAGGATTTACAAGAAACAAGAAGGACTCTCAGTAAAACCCTGAGCATTACTGTCCAGGTGAATTGTTTTTCTTCCCAAGTAAAGGTAAAAAGGTGTTGGCTAGCTTCATCAAGTGGAATACCAAAGAATGCACTGCATAAATCAATTACAGTAAAGAATTTGCTTCCAGTGGGAATGGATGTTAGAACGTCTGAGGATTAGGAACAACAGGGCGTCTAGGGATAACAATGTTGCTTATTGCTCAGAGGTCCTGGACAGACCTCTACCCTCAGCCCTTAGGTTTTCTCACCGGTAAAATAGAATCCTTACAGGAATTACTACAGGCATAATGAGGTTTTGAGCCTTATAATCTTCTATTATAGGCTTTATGCCTTGAAAGGTTTCTTTACTTATAGGGTATTGATTAATTCTGGGAAGAGGGTTTGAGGGATCTATTTGAATCTTGATGGGAAGGGGTGCTCTTTGAAGTTTGCCAGTATCAGTTGGAGATTTTGCCCATAAAGATGGTGGTGGCTGATTCAATAGGGACAAATGATCAGTGTTTCCAAAATCTGCTCTAGAACTGTCGGAGACAGAGCAAATAAAAGATGTGAAAGGGGTCATTTAATTTACCTGGTTGGTGATTTTGATGGCTACTGTCAAATTCTAGATTATTTCCTCCTTTTGGAAGAAAGAATTTCCAGCATGATACTTCTCCAAGAAGTCTCAGCCTAATAAATCGGTAGGGGCAGAGGAACTAAGGAGAAAAATACATGTGTCTCTCAAAGGGCCTAAAGGAAAGGGAATAGGTTCAGAGACAAGAGCCTCTTGAGATTCGTTAGAGATCCGCACTGTTTGAACTGTGTTAGTACTCGGATGCAGAGGCTGCTTTTTAGTAGTGGGATGGAGCACTGAGTGTGTGACTCTGGTGTCAATTAGGACTGGAAGAGATTCAACCCCAATCTTGAGAAACATTTCTTTAAGCTGATTAAGACGGAGAATTGGGAAGAGCCCCTATAGTTCTTCAGAGCCTGCCATTGAGTAGTTGGAGGATGTTGGAAAGGTTAGTCAGAGGGCTGAAGACACTGAAAGCACTTAAATTTGTAACAGTCTCTTTTCCAATATCCTGGCTATTTTCAATAATACCAGAAACTAGGAGGATTTTAGTTTCATTTAGGAGCCTTCATTTGCTATAGTTGAAGTTTAAGAATTTAACAGTCTTCCTTTTAGGTGATTCAGCTATAGTGTGAGAGAGCAGTTTTGACAGATTAATCAAAACTAGATGGGACATAGTTTTCCATTCCATCCTGGTCCTTTTTATTAGAAAGGAAGGATCCCAGTTTGGCCCATTAATAAACATGGAATTAAAAGCTACCCAGGTGGAATCAACATCTGGAGGAAGACCGAAATTTTGCGTAAAAATAATCTGAATTCAATTGTAATCGTAATGAACAGGTTCATCAGATTTTTGTGTGCAAGCCTGAATTTTGTTCCAGTTGACAGTCTTTGGAAAAACCCTAGGAATTGCTCAATGAAGTCACCTAGTGATTGCTCAAGCCTGATCATATAATAAGTTAGAGGGCTGATCTCCTGGTTGTTATCCTAGAGACCTTTCAGGATTTTCCCAGTTAGCAGTTCTGATCCAATGCTGGGTCTGGCCATCACCAAAAAACCTATGAATTAGCTAAGGTAAGTCAGAGAAACCAAGTTGATAAGTTTGAATGACTACATTACATTCCTCAGCAAATCTGTGACAATCTTCAGTTACTTTCGGTATATTTTTGACTGTGGCTTGCAGGTCAGCTTTAGTTCAGGGAATATAAGAAATTAAGGGTTTAGCTTCTGGAACCTCAGAAGGCTTAATTTTAAAGGGACAGGTTCTGATAAGTTCAGAGGAAAAGGGAGTGGGGAAAATTTCAGAGAAAGGGGAAGTTTGGTGAGAGAATTATTAGGGGGGGAACTGAGGGTCTAGAGGAGGCATAGGCAGTAGAGAAGGAAAGGAGAAAGATGGTTCCAGATGAGTCTGGCCATGAGGAGCTGAGGAAGAGAGACAAGATGGTACCAGAGGTAGAGCCTGAGACAGAGAAGCCAAGGAAGAAAAGCCTGAGGCGTGGAGAGCCACTTTGTCTTTCTTTATCCACATGTTTGCCTCAGTTAATCTTAATATCTCATTTTGCTGAGAGGCAATTTTAGGCTCCTAATTACATTTAGAAACCTCAACATGCCAATCAAAATAGGCATACTATTCAGTTCTGGGAATTTCTGAGATATTGTAGTCCAATTAACTTTGAGGATTCCAAAAATTCCCCATAATGGCCATTGATATTCTAAATTACCTTAGGTCAGTTTGGTCCATTTAGTTGGAAATGCACATGAGGAAAGACCACACTTTTTAAACATAAAATTGTCCATAGTCCCTGTCGGTGGGGGCTCCCTCAAAATATGTAGATAACTGGGATCTCATTACTCAGAGGTTTGTCTCCAGAGTGAAAGAATAATTTTTAAACAGCTCACAGTTCAAATCAAACTGCTCGCAACTCAAAACAGCATGCAAATTAATACCAGCCAATTCTAGGGAAACAGTTTGGTCCTGTAGAAACCAGGCCCAAGGCTTTTCAGTCATTTCCAAAGAACAACCCTAATTCCAAAGGAATGAGCTGAAGCCTGAAAAACCAGCACAGTTTCAGTGAAGCAGCTTCGTTCCTGAAGGAACAGGCTGATGACTTCTCAGCCAGTCTTGGTTGAAACAGTCTGATCTCAAAATTAGACTGAAGTTCCAAATGAGTACTCAGGTACAGAACAAGGCCTTAACCAGACAAAACCTTTAAGCAGAACTTACATAAAGCCTGGAGAGCTTCAAATGCAAAGAGGGTGTGAACTCAGTTCCAGGAGAAAGATTTACCTTCAAACTCCAGGGTTAGTAAGAGCAGTGAGCACAGTGGGTAAGCAGTGAGCACAGTGGGCTTCTTTGTGGGTACCACACCTGTTTGTTCACCAGAACTGGAGCCTTCAGGGATTTTCTCTGGTCCCCATAGTGTCCACCAAAGTGTTGACCTAAAACAAATAGACTGTCAGATATTTCTCCAGCAAAGATGGGTTTATTGGGGATCAGCAGAGAATCACAATTCAGGGTCTACAACCATGGCAAGCCAAGTGCAAGTCCCGCATGGCAAGGGGGGGAGAAAACTTTTACAGAGGGTGAATAGGAAGCCGGGAGGACTATAGTCAACAAAGTGTTCATGATTTTTCATTGGCTGAGTCCTTGCCAGGAAAGAAAAGTCTTTCTTCTTCCTGTTGGGTTTGCCTTCATTACAAGGTGTGAGAACTCTACCTTCTGGTCTCCCGACTCTATTTAATTGATGTTTCTGCTTATTAATTCATTACAGAAGCATGGAGACCAGCTTCTGCAATAATTCTAAAATAATCCAGACAAGAAATGATCATTTCTTGAGCCAGGGAAGGAATTGTGGATATAATGAGAAATCTGGATGTATTGTAAATGTTAAGGAATTTGATTGAGGTAGAGCAGGGGTTGGCAAACTACCACCTGTGGGCCAAATCCAGCCCATGCCTGTTTTTATAAAGCTTTATTGGTGACAACTGCACCCATTGGTTAGGTATTGTCTGGCTGCTTCAGGCTGTATGGTCTACATATGGGGGACCATATGTATATGTATGCTCGTTACAGAAGAGTTTTGCTAACCCCTAATGTAGAGCATGACTGCAATGTTTGGGGCCTTTAGACTGTAACTACCATAACTAAGGTGGGCAAGTTAGTGGGAGAAGCAGATTCAGAGAGAGATGTTCAGATTTCAGTTTGAACATGTTAAGTCTTCGGTACCTATGAGGCATCCAAGTGGAAGTATCAAGCAGATTCCTGGATCTGAGTTCAGGGAAGAGTTCCAGACTAGAGATAAAAAAATTGGGAGTTGTCAGCTAAAGATGGTATTTAAAGCCAAGGTCCCAGATATAAGTAGGGCTAATTAGTTGTTTGGGCTCTGAAAAAAAAAATCCCCCTTCTCCCAAAAAATGATGGAGTAAGATAGACATTTTAACAGATTTTCATTGTTATGCAACACAGTCAAGGACCCAGGCCACTTCTGATCTTTGGCCCCGGGAGTTAGCACAGCTACCCAGCTCTCTCTTCATCCTTCTAGAGGGGATTAGGGTATCTGTGTAGGTGGAGAAAGAGATCTGAGAATGGAAGAAGTCTGGGTCATTCCAGCATCAAGATGTTGGGGTGATGAGGAAGAACCAGTGAAGAAAAGTAACCGATATGTAGAGAACCAAGAAAGAGTGGTGTCCAGAAGCCCAGGGAAAGGTTTAGTCATTCGTTAAATTAGCAGAAATAGATTATCCTGCTGAAGTTGGAATTCTCATCTCCTTTTCCATCTATAGGCTCCTCGACCACCCTGAATGGCAGTACTGTTATTGGAGAGAACACAGGAGTGTTTGTGGGAGGGCTGCCGCAGGGTTATACCATCCTCAGGAAGGATTCTGGTGAGTTTGGGAAAGGTATAGAATTTATATGTTGTCACCACATTTTAGAATCAACTTGCATTATTTTAAAGTATGGGTAATAGTATTATTTTCTGTCTCATGCTGTATTTCCTACATCAGTATGTCAAAAATTTTCCTTTAGGTCTCTTCTTTTCTAAAGGAACCATGTACTACTTGTATTTCAGTTCTTAGTACCCAGTTCTTGATATGTAAAAGGAGTTCATTAAACTTTTGCTGAAATGAATTATACTAATTTCAGTCAAAGCTATGTTAGTTAGGGATCAAAAACTTCCAACGAATTTTTTGAGAAGGATATATTTAAATCCTCAAGATTATAGTTACCTCCTTAGAAATACCTGTAGAGAAGAGAGGGCTTTCATTTGGCTACTGTAGACTGGTGGAGAAGTCTCTTGAAAACATTCACACACACACACACACACACACACACACACACACACACACACACAGATTGAAAGAAAGAGAGAAGAGAGTCTTTGTCCTAGTTCTTTGCCCACCAAGCACAATTCTTGTCTCTGGTATATCCAGGCATCAGGAAGAGAGCATACTCCAATAGCAAATATCCCTCCTGTAGATGATATCTGTCCATTATAAATAAATAATTTGCCATTGCACATATAAATTGACCTTGTAAAACTTTGATTGCTGGTGAATACCTTCCCTAAGATCAGGTCATGAACTCAAAAGCTGAGAACTAAGCTTTCCACTGACCTGTAAGGACACTGCCATATGAAATGCAACCTCAGCTTCAGGTGCCTCCTTGCCCTCTCTGCTTTTTTTTTTTTTTTTGGCTCTCTAATTCTCTCATTTGCTCACTTTCTCTCTTTCCCAACTTCTTATGACCACCCTACTTACTGTATTCATAAGCCCCACACCTACCTGGTCTGGGGAGTTCAAAAATTAAGCTTAACATCACATTAATTCCTAAAAATGAAATGAAATTATTGCTTTACTTGTGTAACAGACTAGGTCAAAATGATGAGGGAACTAAACTATAAACTGTAGATTTAATAGGTAGACTTCCTTTAAATCTTACTTTTAAAATGTGTTATTGCACATTTATTTTTAAGACCAGTGGCAGATGAGATCCCCTTGTTAGTTCAAGAGGCAATAGTCTTGCTATTACTATAAAACCAAGGTTTTTGTGCAAACATCTGTTTCTGCAGAGAAGATGAGTCTGAACCAGAGCGAAACATTACAATTGTTACCACCTACCCTAGCTAATGGTGTGGTGTTTACATGAGTTATTAAGTTTGGGGACTTCCCTGGCAGTCCAGTGGTTCAGACTTCGCCTTCCAATGCAAGAGGTGCGGGTTCCATCCCTGGTCAGGGAGCTAAGATCCCACCTGCCTCATAGGCAAAAAACCAAAACATAAAACAGAAGCAATACTGTAACACACTCAATAAAGACTTTAAAACTGGTCCACATAAAAAAAAACTTAAAAGAAGAAATTAAAAAAAAAATTTTATTACATAGGCAGTGAGAGATATTGCCTAGTTCTTTGATTTTAATGGCACATCAAATTCATTGCTTGAAAAGAATTTCTCAGAATACATATTTCTTGATATCTCTCAACCCCTGCAGACATAATCCGAAAGGGTTTTGTGGGCTGTCTCAAGGATGTGTATTTTATGAAGAATTATAATCCCTCTGCTGCTTGGGGGCGTCTGGTTTGGCAGAGTTCTGAAGAGCAAGTCAACGTGTATAACAACTGGGAGGGATGCCCCACTTCATTACAAGAGGGAGCTCAGTTCCTAGGGACAGGTAAGGTTCTAAAATAGACACTGGTCATTACTTCGCTTGTATGTTCTTTCTCTGGTGTAATTTAATCTCTCCTGATGCAATTATTTTGACCTCATATGAACCTGCTATCTCAGAAATGCCTAGTTACGCCATGATGCCCATACATATATTCTCAACGTCTGAATATATAATATAAATAGTAAGACTCATAAATACATATTCATGTGTAAGATCTCTGGCAGTTTGGGGTTTACCTATGGTAGTGCCACTAATGTCCATTCGTAAGTCCACGTTTTTACTTAGAATATAGTTTTAGTCAGATGTTTCAAAGGAGTTTTGTTTTGTCAGGCTAATCCACACAATATCTGTTTTATCCCATGATATAGACTGACAGTGTTCCTAAGAGTAAAATTTCAGCTGCGTGATGGGGTAAGTAGGGCCTTAAGGGAGAGCTAGAGAATATGACCACCATCACTGCCATTGCTCCAAAGGCTGTGGCAAAGGTGAGGCACAGTGTGCCCAGCATATGCGCCACCTACAGTCTCTGTCTAGCAGCCACCCAGGGTAAGGAGTGGAAGGGAATATGGTGACTTGGCCACCATGGCTTACTTTTGGAATAAAAGCCCACTATTGCCTGCTAAATTTATAGCTAAGTTGGTTAGGTATTAAGTTCGTTAAACTACCTTCAGAACAGAAAGCACTTTTTTGTTGCTTTTTCTCATCACTGTCATTATCCAGAGTTGCAACTACTTATTGTTAATACTTAGATAAACTAGTAATAGTCTTAATTGTATCCATGACTTAGTAACTTGCTTCCTCTTAAAAGGTATGTCAAGTTCATTCTGCTACTTCTGTACATTACAAGATGAATTTCTTAACATTGATCTGCATCTTCTTTTGTGAGAGATTTATTCAACGACAGAATATGTCCTAAGGTTGTCTTATGACACCCTTACGATGCTAACGATATTGCTTTGCACATGCTAATTTGTATATGTTTTTTTCTCTAAAGGGTTCCTGGAACTTTATCCATATTTGTTTCATGGTGGAATGGACTTTGAAATTTCCTTTAAGTTCAGAACTGACCAATTGAATGGATTGCTTCTTTTCATTTACAACAAAGATGGACCTGATTTTCTTGCTGTATGTTAATTAATTTACTTAAAAATGTTAGATCCAACTTTAAAATTAATAAACCATGTGTTTACATTATACTTAATTAGGGCTTCTTTCCAAATTCAGTTTTGCTTTTATTTTTACCCCCATGTCATTTTCACTTTTGGAATCCTGTGAAACATTTTGTATTTTAGGACCATGATGATTTTTTAAATGACCATTATACTTTGAAAATTATAATTTTAACAAAACAGGCTAAATATTAGGAATTGAGGAAATGCAATTTACCTTCCCAATATATGAAAAATGTTCCTTCATTTTCTTTTATATAATAGTGTCGAAAGTATATATATTATATATTTAATATTTCACACACACATATAAAATTATAATAGTACAGTGAACACTCATGAACCTACCACCCAACCCAAGAACTAAAATATTATCAAATTTTTGCATCTACCTCTAGGCCATCTTTAGCTCATTTCCCTGTCTCCCTCTAGAGGTAATATGTAATCATAATTTTGTGTTTATTATCTCCTTGCATTTTTATAGTTTGAACATCATGAGTGAATGCCTAAAAATCTTTCTTTTAGAAATTTGTAAAAGTTTCTATCCTTAGGCAATTGCTTTAGCCCTTGACATTGTTTCTGAGTTATTCATGTTCTCCATGTATTTTTCATGGCTGGGTAATAATATATCTCTTCTCTTTTCAATGAAGTAGTGGTCGTTCCCATGTTTTTGCCTTGGTGAATAAGGCTACTCTGAACATTTTTATAGGATGTACTTCTTATGACCAGAGGGTGAACTTTTAGTGTAAGATATTAGTAGAAAGAATATGGGCTTTTGGCGTCAGACAGACAAGAGAAAAATGATTATTTTTCCATATCACTCAAAACCCTCCAAAATTTTGCTTCTACATACCTGGCAGAACCCTTTCTTTCTCTTTCCCCCATATGTATCCTTTTATCTAATTTTGTACCTTTTTCTAAACCTAATGTGCTCATACATGTCACCATGCTGTTGAACATGTTAATCTTCCTGCTGGAGATTCTCCATGAATCTTACATACTTCCAAAAACCTTACTTCAAACCTTTCCCAATTCCTAGGGAACAAAAGGTGTATCTTCTCTCCGATCTCTTTGTGCCCCATCCCCATCTCGTTTATAATATTTCTGCACATGTTTGCCTCTGCTATTAAGACAGTGCAATTCTTGGGAACAATTTCTCTTGTAGTAGAAGGTTTACAGAACATAGTAGGGGAATCAATATTTATTGAATGAAAGGATAAAAAATGAATGTTTACCCGATGTACTTCACAAAGATGATTTTTACATAGAAAAGCAATAATTTTTTATATAGCATTATTTAATTTGTTTCATTGACATGATCTCAAATTTTTAAGTACCTTATGGTCACTAATTTGACTTCTAACAAAATAAAAACATAGTAGGTAAAATAATTATTGAGTAAAATTTTGAAGAAAAACATATGGAGGCATTTCCTTTGCCATGAAAATGTGAGTAAAATATGTTCGTATTAGAAAATGGCACTTTAAAAGAATAGACATAGAAGCAATTAGGTTAGTTAGAGATTTAGAATAGTAACACTGAAATATTGAATCAAAATACATTTTACAAATTTGAAATTGAGTTCACCAGCCAGTTAAAATAAGCTTAATCAAGCTTGACATTTCATTTTCTTATTGTCTTGTCATATTTTTCCCTGAAATTAAATTGATATAAGAAGTAGTATTTTCTCATTTTCTAAAGATTCAAATAAAAATAGAGTCATAGTTTAAACTGTTCTCTTCAGTCATTCAGTCACTTATGCTAGGGTTTAATCTTTTACCTATGCTGCATCAAAAAGAAAAAAAAATGGTTTAGCCTATGTAGTATTGCATTACATCATATCATCATTACTGGGTATAAATTTGTTTGACTCATTACAACATCCGTCATGTCAATTATAAGCTTGCAGAGTACTTCATTATGTGTTACTCCAGTTCTGCTTAGAATAAAGTGGGACATTTTTATAAAGTTCTTTCAGGGAAATTTCTTGCTTCTCTTCAAGAAGTTGACCTTCTTTTCTCTTCCAAACTGCCACTCTGAGGTCCTTTTATATACCTATTTTCTTTTTAATATGAAATACAGATGGAACTGAAGAGTGGAATATTGAGCTTCCGGTTAAATACTAGCCTTACCTTTACACAAGTGGATCTCTGGCTGGGGCTGTCCTATTGTGACGGAAAGTGGAATAAAGTGATCGTTAAAAAAAAAGGTCCCGTCCTATCAACAAGCATGAATGAACTGATGGAGCGCGTGTCAGAGTCCAGAGCTCAGCCACTGATGGTGAATTCCCCCGTCTATGTGGGAGGAACCCCACAGGAGCTGCACGACTCTTATAAACACCTGAAGCTGGAACAAGGTAAACTTCATCGGGAGGAATTCCCAAGTTAGTACAGCCCTGGTCCTACCAGGTCTTGGTGGTTCTGTGTTTCGAGACAAAGCAGTCGAATCAGACTGAAAGCAATACCTACTCACCCCTTTTCTGGAAGAATTTTAAGCTCTGAAAAAAAAAATCAAAAAACACTTCTTCAAATAGTTTTGTATGTTGCTCTTAAGGGTGTGCTTTCATATGTATTTACAATCAATATATTTATTCTAACATATCTTCATCAAATATAATTGTAATTTATATATATGTATGTATGTGTGTACACATGTGTATATATTTATAAATTACAATTATATATTATATAATTATTATATAATATATATAATATCTTTCCTAGTATGTTTTTCTTGAACACACGTGGTTCTGGTTCTTTCAAATACTGATCATTATCTGTATTTACAGGTTAAAATATAAATTAGGTTGGTGTGTACAGCCAAGAAAAATGGCCTTAAATTCCCTGGGTTTTTTCTGACGTAAATGCTCTTTGTCTTCCTGCATTTCCATGGAGCTCTCATGCAGCAAAGCACATGAAAGTGTGGGTTTACTTGAATTTCAAACACACTTGTGAAAAGTCTGTGTGTCAGTTATTATACATAACCATCAAGGAAAGAAAAAGTACGTGAATGTGTGACTTACAACTAAAGCATGCCTTTAACTCATATAAGGAGTTGAACATAATCAGAGAAATTATTGATTAAAAAAGACTAACAGTAAGTGAGTTCATACTGTGTGACAGGCATGGTTCTGAGAGCCTCATGTGAGAATAAGTGGGTCAGTTCTTCATAACAAGCCCATGAGGCAGGTATTATTATCTGTATCCCCACTTTACAGATGGGGAGACTTGGGGGCAGGGAGGAAAGTAACTTGCCCAAGGTCAGTGACTACTAAACAGAGGGCAAGCCTGCCCATCTCGGGCAGCCTAGTGTCAAAGCCCACTCTCCTTATTATAGTCAGGTGCTCTCTTTCATGGGCATTGGCCAATGTTCCTTTCTATCAAGTGGGGAAAGTACAGAAACTTCCAGCTTGCCACCAAGCATGTTCCTGTGTAGAAAATGTTCTCTCCGTATTTCAAAATCTACGCACCCTGAATGGTTAAAATTTCCACGAGGCAGTCTTTGCCTATTTGGTAAGTACATAAAGATTTAAATGCCTTTGAATAGAAAATATATGGCTAGCTCTAAGGAGACGTTTAGAAGGGTACTAGTAGGAGTTAATGAATATCTGGGGTGGAAGGCAGTAATGACATTTTCAAGGCACTTAAGATGTAACAGCAGCTAAAAATATTACATTCATATAAGGGCTTCTTCTGGTTTTCAGGCTTCTGAGGTTAGAAAGAACTTGAAAACTCTTTATAGGAGCAAAATTACTTAATTCTGTTTACATCTAGGAAAAATCCCCTGTATATTGGGCATTTTACTCTCAAAGTACACCAAAACCCATGGTTATGGTGATCCTAGAGACATGGCTAAAATTGGAATTATAAGGTGATGATGATGGAAGTTTAAAACATCAACATAGACCCAAGTGGAACAACGTAATCTACACTATGACTAAGACTGTGATACTGAAAGATATTTTATTTATGGATAATACTAAATTTTTATCATTGCAATATCATCCATATCAGTGGTTCTCAAACCACTTATAAAATATTGAAGTATAGTAGCTGGAACATAGTAAGAACGCAATAAAATTAACTATTATTATTATTATTACTAGTCAGTATCCATTGGAATTACATGGAAAGGTTATTTAAAATGCAGATTTTATGCCTTTATCCTCTAAGATTCTGACTCAGTTGTTTTGAATAGTAAGAGTTATTTAAATAACTGCATGTTTTATACAGTGAACAGGAGGATATTCACAATATAGAGGTGCTGCATGTACGTAGTAAATTGCAATTAAAACTAATCATGTTCACTTACCTGTATTTTTTTCAATCCACTGTCAGTAGTCATAAAAACCTTTCCACGCTTCTCCATTAGCATCCTTTTTCAAAGGCTCTGTTTTGTGGTCCTACTAGAGCTATTTTTTATATCCATTAATGTTGCAGTCTTCCTTGAAATCCAATGCACATGAATTTTCCTCTGTGTTTTGGAGATGCTGGGCAACATAATTTGCTGAAGAGGTACCACCTCAGATCATGGGTATTTATCTAGGACTAACACTTGGGACCAGCACTCACCTCTGGGTTGGGAGTGAGCAGGCCATGGCATATGGTCTCCCAGGTGATGGTCTGTCCAAAGCCCTGAGCAGAGAGGTCAGGAGTGGGGCTGAGAGTCAGCCATCCTGTGAGCCCAAGTGTCCCATCATTGGACCACTTCCCCCTGAAGGGCTACTGTCTCTCTGATCTGTCAACCCAGGGTTCTAGTCCACCTTCCAGTTACTTAGAGACCTGGGGGTAGGGTAGGTGTAGGGAGTCGCTTATGATTTTCCCAAAGGCAGGGAAGCAAGAAAAGGAGGCATCCCTAGTCTTCCCACAGACAGGCCCTCTCCCCTGTTTTTATCCTCACATCCCATTCATATTTTAGAGGTCGTTGGGGAGTATTTCCGGTGGGAGGGTTTCTGACGGTGCAGAGTTGGAAGAATGGCGCAAACTTTGACCAAACCTTCTGACTGCCCTGAGGGTAGTACTGTGAGGACCCCACACTAGAGCCCAGGCATCTGCACCCCCAGAGGCCTGAGGCCAGAGTCCCATTTCCTAAGGAGGATTCCTACTTAGAAACCTCATCCTGTAACTTTCTGGACCTTTTTTTCTTTATCTCCAGAGTGAAGGAAGCCTACCTCTGTGGCCTTTCCCAAATTTAAATTTGCATCTTGTGTATTAATGTTTAAGACATTTCTTAAAAAAAATTTTTTTAACATGTTTACTTGTAATAAGGTACGCCTAACGTACGATTTACCATCTTAACCTTTTTTTTTTTTTTGCGGTACGCGGGCCTTCTCACTGTCGTGGCCTCTCCCGTTGCGGAGCACAGGCTCCGGATGCGCAGGCTTAGCGGCCATGGCTCACGGGCCCAGCTGCTCCACAGCATGTGGGATCTTCCCGGACCGGGGCACGAACCCGTGTCCCCTGCATCGGCAGGCAGACTCTCAACCACTGCGCCACCAGGGAAGCCCCATCTTAACCATTTTTAAGTGTACGGTTCAGGCATTTAGTACATTCGCGTTTCTGAGCAACCATCGCCACCATCGATCTCTAGAATTCTTTTCATCCTACGAACCTGAAATTCTGTACCTCTTGAGCAATAACGGGACATTTCTTATAAGGGCACACTGACGTTTGCCAAAGCTATCTTTCCACTGTTCACGTTTTTTTGATAGGGAAACTCGAGGACAGAGCAGTTAGGTGACTCAGCTCTGGGCCATCAGAAAATTACTACTGGTAAAGAAATTAACATCTGAATTTTCAAGCAGATGCTTTTACATTGAGCTTCATTGCTTTCAATTCAATTCACCCAACTTATTGAGTATCTACTGTGTGTTGAAGATAGACTAGCAGTATTGATCAGTCGGGCCTAAAGGAACGTGAATAATAGCAAAGGCATGTAAAAGGAAATAGGCTTCAACTTTAAGTGTTAGAAGACAGAATAACACACCATATAAATGCTGAAGAGAACAATCTAGTCATTGTTACTGTTAACTTATTTTACTGGTCAGCATTGCATTATGTTCTATTTCCATTTCCTGCTGACGTGCTTTCATCTTGAAAAGAACTAATCGTGTGTTTGGGACCTTTCAGTCTTGACAGTGTTTTGTTCAAGAGAGAGAGTGTGTGCCCCAGCGATCTCAAACACAGTCTGTTTGTCCCTTCTTTGACAATTGTGGGCAGTTTGCTGAGCTGAGTACTGCCAAACCTCACAGAATTCATCTCTGTTTACACAAAATAGCAAGTTATTCAAAGCCACTGCCGTTCCCGGCTGACAGGATGCCCTATGGTTCTCTAAAAAAAAAAAAAGCAGTGCACACTTCAAACCCACCTCCTCCACATTCTCTGTTAAACTTCCCAGAACTGAATGCCCCGTGGTCATTCTGAAGTTGACTGAGTATAATACACATTCCAGGAAACCTCCCGTGTTGCTGTTGCCAGAGCTGAATTTGGTCCCTGTCATGAGAACATGAACCTAACACTGGTGATCGTTTTGCAGTCGAGATTATGGAACTCAGTGAAAATGGTAGAGCACAGTCAGAGCTCCTTTGTTCCCTGATTTAACTGGGATTCGTTCTCTGTCTATGAAGTGATCGTTATGGAATTCATAGCAATATCTCAGGATTTTAGTATATTTTGAGACTATATTCTTCCTTCTACTATTCATAGGAACCTCAAAATGTATTTTTCCCCAACGAGCTTCTTGAATAATCATGCTCATTAAAATACTATTTTTTGGCACTTAGACACTGACTTATACAGGTAACTGAATTTTCCGGGATTGAGGAATGTGTGGATACCCCCTCACGATAATGTGTACTTGCCTAAATTTTATTTCATGGGAATAAACATAAAAATGTGTTCCTAAAGGGATATAATACATACTTTTCAGTTGCATCTAATTCAGTCGAATTACAGTTATCAGCTTATATATTTTTTCAAAATAACATAAATATAACTATTTCCTGCAACAGCTTAGCCTGAAAAACAAGCAGGGGGAGGCATAAAGGATCTCCCAAACGAGACCTGGAAGTTTAAAAATTGTGTTTAAAGCCCCCCCCCTTGCACAATTTCATCAAAACGTAGTACTACAGGGGGCAAAAATGATTGGTAATTAATGACTCAAGCCCGTTATGTGACATTCATCCCTTACTCTTTGCTAGGTTTTGGTGGTTGCATGAAAGATGTGAAATTTGCAGAGGGTGCTGTCGTTAACTTGGCATCTGTGTCCAGCGGTGCTATCAGAGTCAATCTGGATGGATGCCTGTCAACTGACAGAGCAGTTAACTGCAGGGGAAATGACTCCATCCTGGTTTATCGGGGAAAAGAGCAGAGCGCTTATGACAGTGGTCTCCAGCCTTTCACAGGTAATGTGGAAATGCTCCGAATTCAATGTTCCATGTCCCCTCCTCAGCCCCTCTCCCTGCCAGCCCACCACTAGCCTACACGAGTCATATGTTAACCTTCTGCTTCTTACTTCCATTTAAGAATACCTGTATCGAGTAACAGCCTCCCACGAAGGAGGTTCAGTACCCAGTGACTGGAGTCGGGGCCGTACAACAGGAGCAGGTAAATACCATTTATCTTAAAATGTGTATGTGCACACACATGTACACGTTGGTGCACGTAAAGAAAAGAAAGGGCTCTTACCCGTGAAGCAAGCAGTATGTTTATAATCTTGTGACAGAGCATGTGCCTTTGCAAAGGCACCCGTCATTGGTAAAAATGCTTAGCAGATCCTTCTTTTGATTTTTCAAGTATTTAATAAGGATTTTTTCAGGCTTGATTCTTTCGTCTTCAGATGCAGAAGAAAGTAAGTTCAGGTTGTTCTTCAAGATGAGATAGGCCCACATCGACTGTAATTTATCTAAGAATAGGAAATCTTTACCAACTGCTTAGACCCCGAAAAGCTAGTCAGGATTACCTTTAGGTAGGGGTGATAGACCCTTGCCTCTCCGGTGGAGAGCACATTTGAAACCTGCACCCTGGCTGGAAGTGGATGTGTCTTTTATCACATCATGGCAAATGTTTGCCGTGGTGCTTACTATTAGGGTCTTAGAATGACTCCCCCATGATAGAAATTGCTGAGTGGTCTAAGTTTTGTTTGTTTGTTTGTTTTTTGAGTTGAATGGGGAAACAGAGGAAACGGACTATATTAGAGCTAATCTCAGATAACTGATTTATAAGTGCTTTGTCCTTCTGACAGTGACCACAGAATCTTTTCACATATTACCATCACAGGGAGGCATTCATTAAAAAAAGTTTTGTGAAATCAGTAGCCTTCTACCATTTTGGAGAAAATATTTATTTGTCAGAAAGACAAATACATTTCCATATGATTGACACTTATGCCTCTTGAAGAAAATTATCCTTAGCAAGTCACGATTTGTCTAAAGATGTGTTTTTTACCGAGATACCCTCTCATACTTATTATCAATAACAGGTTACTAACACAGGCATCCTTTGAGGAATCTTTTTAATCTAAAAGATAATTAAGTACTGAGATGGGCTACTAATAAGAATTTTCAAAGCTGTTTGCCTACAGATTTTCCAGAAGAGGCCAACTTGACACTTTTCCAGGATGATTTAAATCATCATCTATTTATAGGCAAGACAATGAACGGAATGATCCCTTAAAATCCTTTTCACATTTAGAGCTTGGAAAAAGCTCTGATGTAAAATATTCATTTGTTACTGGCATGTCCCCTGCCCCTATCTCACACTTCTCTACTTTATTAACAAGTGTACTATAAAGCCTGCTTTCAGTCTAATTCAACAACGTAAATAGGTGTCTAGAAAGTGCATCACTTACATAGCTTAATAGTCTCCATTTTGAGTACCACCGAGAAAGTATGCAAATGGAGCTCTGAATTTATAGCAATGATCTGACCACAAAGTCTTATGCCATAAATTCATATTTACAATCTGACCACAACACCAAGCAGCTACATGCTCCCAAGGGTTGGAGAATAATTGCACTATTTAATTATTTTTGAGTCAGTTTTGCTCTGTCCCTTATGAGAAGACCATCTGTTAGACAGGACTCTACTTTGCTCTGTACCACATTTCAGAACTAATAAAATCAAAATCACTCCCATTGTCCCATTACTTGCAACTTGATTGTGTAGCCTGTGTGTTTCCAGAAGTGCCCATGGTGTTTTACCTGCTCAGACAGTGGTTCTCCACCTCTGTGCTTCCTCATATCCCTTACGTTCACATTGTTTCCCTTAAAACTGTCCTGTTTTGTTGGCCTGAACAGTAAAGGCAGAGAAGGAGGCTCTTTGATGGGGGAAAACCAGAGTGATCCTCCATCGACAGGGCTCAGGAGTCCAGGAGCGGTCAGAGCCTGTCTCTCATCCATCATCCTGCCATGAAGTTCCTTGGGCTTTTCCTCAGTGTTCCCAGTGCAGTCAGCTGTGCTGAAGTCGTTACTGATCAGAACCATAGACATATCTAATTAATAACTAAAGGTTATAGATTTTTTAAATTAGGGGATTTGGCTTATAAGTGAGGTTTTGCAGCAAGTTCCTTTAAACTTGCCTCGTTTGGTGGTGTTATTTTGTGATGCTCCGAAGAAAATGATTTTGTAGAATCTCAAGGGCACCAGCTCCTCTCCCCCGCCTAAATGCAATTAGGAATATATCCTATCTGGTAGAACTTTGCTTTTTAAAAATTAGTTGGAAAAACAATTGAATTTGGCAAACGGGATCAGACCTTCAAGTACAATACAATCACCACATTTGTGATATTTTTTGGCTAATACATCGACAATATAAAAGTGTCAAACCACTATGTATAATGACAGTCTAATTATCTTGCTTCAAAGGGGTACATCATTATATTGTTTGAACTTGTTATCTGCCTACCATCCACCTCCTTCTTTATGAGTGATGTTTAAAACATGTCGGATACATTAAATGTTTTTGGAAAACCTGGACTAGGCTTGAAAGAATGTGATGTCAATGGAGTTTTGATGGTTTTGAAATATCGCTTAAACTGAATGGCTCAAGATGTGCAGTCATATTAAATCAGCGCTGAAAAGTTACAACTCTAATAAATTGTATTTATGCTAATGGTTGAGTCTGATTTACTGCGGCCATTAAAAGTGAAGAATAGGAGAGATAGTCTTCTCAGAACTGCCGTTTCCCCTGTTTTCTCTTTTATCCTCTCACAGCTCCACAAAGTGTGCCAACTCCCTCAAGAGTCCGCAGCCTAAACGGCTCTAGCATCGAGGTGACCTGGGATGAACCTGTTGTGGTTAGAGGTGTAATCGAGAAGTACATTTTGAGAGCCTACAGTGAAGATGCGCCCGGTCCGCCCCGCCTGCCCTCTGCCAGCTCTGAGCTTGTTGATACCAGCACCTTCACAGGTAAAGGTGACTCCTCAAGGCAGTAGGTCTTATTAATTTTCTTTTTGGTTTGACTTTAAATAAAAACGTGCTTCAAGGCTTTTTCCCCAATGCATGAAAGATTCCTATATTTTGCCTGATTCAAAACAACAAGGATTGGGCTTACCTGATGGCGCAGTGGTTGAGAGTCTGCCTGCCGATGCAGGGGACACGGGTTTGTGCCCCGGTCCGGGAAGATCCCACATGCTGCGGAGCGGCTGGGCCTGTGAGCCATGGCCGCTGAGCCTGCACGTCCACAACGGGAGAGGCCACAACAGTGAGAAGCCCGTGTACCATAAACAAACAAACAAACAAAAACAAACAAAAAAACCCCAACAAGGATCATCTAATGATATGGACACCTCTGTCCACCTCGGATGGAAATGATAATTCTTTAATGGTTATGGGCTCTTATGGATAGCTTCATTACAAGGATGATATTCTCGCCATCCCCAAAAGATTAGGTCACAGGGCCCTCGCGCCCTTAATCAGGTCCTTGTACCTAGGATCTCTATACATCCTAAGAAGATGTATCTTTTAGCAATCCTTCGTGTACATATGGGGCCAACGACCTATTTCACCATGCAAAAGTTCTCTCGTTGGGACTAGCCCAAGTTCACAGCACTGTTATTTATTGTAAAATTGTTGATTAAACCTAATTATGACAAGGTAGAGGAGTACTAGAGCACCAGCAGTTTGACTGGCAAACCAGCGAATCAATTTCTCACGGTGCGGCACGCGCACCGTGCAGAACGGCTGGAGTGAAATACACTCAGGCACATCACGCAAGGTGCCGCGCTTGAAGTCCCGCACATGTAGTAAGACAGCAGTTTTCAGCCTCACGAAATGTTAAGGCCCATTTAAATGGAAAGTCAAATTTAAGCCTTTGACCAAAAAAAAAGTAAAACGCATCAACAAATTTAATAGAAAAATAGTATTTTTCCTCTGTCAGAGACTTTCATAACTTGACAAATTTGATGGATTTTAAAGTAACCTTAATTGTCTTTCTAACACATCTATCGGTCAACTCTCTCAAACTTTACTTCTGTTTTTTTAGATTCCTTAGAATCTACAGCCCAAATACACAGCCAATTTAAAAAAAAAAAAAAAACTGGTATCTTTCACTTCCTTCCTCCCTTATTTTACCCATCCGATAAAAACCCAATCTGATTAAGCCTTTGCCCAGGCTGCACACTGCAGCTAAGTGGGCTGGAAAACAGTGAGCAATTTATCACTAAAAAGTCTCAATCCTCATTTTCAGATGGACACTCAGTAATGACACCAGTCCTACCACATGTCTGTAATTGCCTTCTCCCATTCTCCTCATTAAATATTTTATATTTTTCCAAACTATCTAAATGCTAACCTGCCTTCCTTATCACACTCAGCTGATAGTCTTATATACTACATCATCTTAGATACCAAAAAAACTCCAGAATCTATCATAAAGAATTTCTGTCACTTTCTTACTACCAAATATATGCATTAATTACATTTTTTTGACTGATAGGGTAGTTATTAGGGGTTAAGTGAATTAATGAATGCTAAAACATTTTAAAAGGTTTTGGGCATATAATAGGCATCTGCCATCATTATTATTTTACTTTTTACCTTCCTCTCTTTTCCTTCCTATTTTCACAGAGCTTCCCTTATCCTATCAAAAATAAAATCTTCAAAAGTCCTCTGGACCCCAACTCCTCTTGCCTTTTTAGACCTGTTACTGGTGGTCTCTCTTCCGCTCACATATTTTTAACCTCTGTCTCCTGCAGTTGTTCACAAAGTGTGGTCCTTGGATCTGTGTCAGCAGCCTCACCTGGGACCTTTTCATTAATGCAAATTCTCCAGGCCGCCCACACCTGCTGAATCAGAAGCTGTGGGGTAGAGCTCAGCAATCCCCATTTTAACAAGCCCTCCTCTTGTGATGCTGGTGCATGCCAAAGTTAGAGCCACTGCCCAGCTGGATTCTGCCCAAGGTCATTCAGACTCCATCTGTCAACACCCATTGTTAAACACAAACAAACCCAAAGCAATGACAAAAATCTTCCTTTGGTCTAAAGTCCCATCCAGCTATTGTGCCCTCTCTCCTCTTCCCAAACGTGCCTCTACCAAGAAGCATCTGTGGCGTTGTTCCCATTTCTTCACACGGTCTGCCTTCCACTCCCTTGCCTTGCTGAGGACACCAACAACTTCCACGTTTAAATATCCAAGAACACTTTACAGTCCTGGTTCCACAGCTCGATAGCATTCTACACTGTGGATTTTTTACTGTCTCTTGAAATGTTTCTTCACTTCTCTGACCCTTCTGGTTCTGGGCCCCTTTTTCTCAGTGTCCTTGGCCCACTGCCTCTGAAGCTTAACTCTGCATTTTGGAGAACCACAGGGTTTAGATCGGGGACCTTTTCTGTCTCTCTTTTGCTAATTATTTTTCCCTACAATCTTGCTCCAGGAAAATCATCGACTCACAAAACATCCAGTATCCTATAAACACTATTGACTCCTAAAGGCACGTCCTACCCAGACTTCCAAATGTGTGTATCCAGCAGACATTTGGAAAAATTGACATTTCCAATTGATTTCTCATAATCTCTAAATTTACCATCTCCAACCTGAAGTCCTCCTCCTGCATTCCCAATATCAATAAATGACACCTCCAGCCACCCAGTTAATTAAGCTTGAGAATTTTTCTCAACTTTTACATTCTGTTCATATCTCATGTATCCATGTTTATTGATTCCATTTTCTAACCTGTGTGCTAAATTGATCCATCTCTCCCCTATCTACTGTCCAAGCCAAACCATTCCAATCTCTTACCTGGACAACTACAGGACTCTTCTTTCTCATGAACACCCCCCCGCCCATGACTCTAATCCACTGCGCAACCAAACATCATGGCTCTCTCTTTAGAATTCTCCAGTTGCTTTCCACTGCCTCTCTCCCAAATTCATTCTGTCTCAGTCTCCTCTTATTTTCTAGATTTCCAACTTTTGCTATTATAATTAATATGATTTTTTTTAAAGTCTGTATGTAAATCTTTGGAAGAATTCCTGACAGTGACGGTAGGATAAACCCCTTGAAATGGAAAAACTAGGTCAAATTCTCTTAAAGCATTAGTCAGTCTTGGACTTTGAGGTCAAGCAGACATTGATGCAAATCTCTGCTGCCTACCCTCCCTGTGACTTTGGGGAAATTATGTATTCTCCTGGATCTTTTTTTTTCAGTGTCTTAACCTATGAAATGGGAGAATAATATTAACCTCAGAAGAATATTAAAGTTATTAAGTGAGATGATATTCCAAGTCTAACAATTTTCAGCTGTGTAAACTTGGACAAATTAATTAACATCTCTGTGCTTCTGATTCCATATGGGTAAATTGAGAATGAAATAACTACCCACCTCATAGGATACCTGTGAGGATTAAATGAATCCATGTATATGTAAAGCACACAGGACAGCACATGACACACAGATTGGATTGCACTGTATAAATGTTAACAATCAGTTTTTTTTGTTTGTTTTTTTTTTGGTACGCGGGCCTCTCACTGTTGTGGCCTCTCCCGTTGAGGAGCACAGGCTCCGGACGCGCAGGCTCAGCGGCCATGGCTCACGGGCCCAGCCGCTCCGTGGCATGTGGGATCTTCCCGGGCCAGGGCACAAACCCGCGTCCCCTGCATCAGCAGGCAGACTCTCAACCACTGCGCCACCAGGGAAGCCCTATCAGATGTTTTTAAAGCATGTAGCACAGTGCTTAACATATGGTAATTTCTTAACAAAGGATAGTTATTTTTATGTTGCCAAATAATTCCCCAAAAGAGTGTACAAATTCTACTCCCACCAGCAAGCAGAATGCAAGATTTTATTTTTCATTTTATCCTAGTTGACAAGTTTTACAGGTAAAAGAAACTTTGTAAATTTTCCAAATATATCAGAATATTACTTTAATTTGATCTTACCTCAAATTTAGATTAATAGAGGCATTAAGTATTTTCATTGTTTACTGGTAATTTGTACTTCTTTTATGGCATACCTAGTACATTTCATCCTCAATTTTTCTATTGGAGGAGTCACATTTTTCTCATTGATTTAAATATCTCTTTACGTATGAAGAATATTATACTTATGTTTGCCTTATGTGTGGCAATACCCCCATTTTTCATTTATTTTGATTTACATTTTTATGTGCAGATTTTAAAGAACATTTTCTATAGTTAATATAGCACCTTTAAATGTTTTTGTTAGTTTTCTATGGGTAATATGAAAAAAAACCCTATCCTTGCCATTCAGGGTAGACTAATATTTGTTTATATTAGATATACCATCTTGATTATATATATATATATATATATATGATGCATATCCTCTGAATTAGTAATTCTAAATTTGAGGTAAGATAAAATCAGAAATGGGGCAGGGAGGCTTCTCAAATTACACCAGCCTTGCCCAGATTCTGAAGGATATCTTTCTGGAGGACAGTACCCCTGAGATTGAAAACCAGTATGATAAACTATTGGATGTTACTGTAGGATATTTCAAGCATGTGAATGGTGTACAGAGAGAAGAAAATTACAGCACCACTGACCAACTGTTATTTAGTTTTATATACCCAATGTGTAAAAAACTAAGGAAAAACTCAATTATTGCAACTTGGTCAATTTCTTGGATTTGTCAATTATCAGTTTCTGTGGTAACCTGCTTTTTGTTTGTATTTTTCTTTTTCTTATTACTTTTACATTCATCATTTGTATATTAACCTTTAAAGTCACATTGCTTTAAGTGTATCTCTGTAAATAGAATCTAGTTTGATTTAGTTTTACATTCAACTTAAAATTCTCTATATTTTAGTAGAGGAGTTTAACTCACATTTATTTTTATGACTTATACAATTGATTGCTCTTATTTCTGTCATCATAGTTCTTGCTTTCCAGTTTTGTTTGTTATTGTGTTTCAGTACTTTTTGTTGTTGTTGTTATTCCTTTATTTCTGTTTTTGCCTGTGTGGACTATGAATTCTTTAACATTTTTCCCCCCAAAGGGTTTTAAAGATGTATCTGTTGCTCACAGTTGTGAAATGAATAGACAAGGAAGTACATAGGAGGTAATCTTAAAGATTGTGGAGAACTCTGGTACTGCCAGGTGGACTTTTACTGTGATGAATCAGTCTATTAAGGGAGAGAAGTGTGAATTGAAAAGCCCCAAAGCCAGGCTGAGTAAGTATCAAAGTCAGAGATTTCACAGTAAAGAAAAAAGAATACTAGAAAGTGAGGGGGGGAGAGGGGAGAAAGTAGAGAGCCAGAAACCTGGATTTGGTGGAGATGTTAGGAGTGTGGAGATTGGTTGGTGGCAGCTGCTTTGCCAATTAGTTGAGATATAACAAGGTACCAAGAGAGGACAATAAAGTAGTTCTTGAGTAGTTTTGGTATTGATCTTGAAAGTAATCCCCCTTTAGCATTTCTGAGGTGACATTTGTTGAGGTTTTTATGTTTAATTTTTGGTTGTTAGAGTGGTATTTATTTGAATGAACAATACTGATATTGGATGTATAAGACAATTTAGGTTTGTTGGTTCACACAGGGTCCTTAACCAAGTAAGTGATCATAAAATGTGTTGGTTTCTTTTCATTACATTTTTTTTCTGTTATATAATGAGCTCTTCTTTCTTCACATTTGGGTCTTTCTTTGTCTTGGAAAGCTTGCTATTGTGTATATCATCATTACTTCTGGTAAGAAATAACAGTTTCCAATATTGTATATTTCTTCCCAGTTTGTCCTCCTCATTTTAGCAGTCCAGGACACAGCTTGCAGAGTCAAATCAATCTAGTTATGTCACTTATCAACTGTCTGATCTCAGGCAAATTTAAAAACATATCACTGTATTGGAGTTTCCTCATATATAAACGGGGGGTAAAAACCTTCTTCATGTTATGGCATTGTTGCAAAGATTAAAAAAACAATGAATTACCTCCATAGAATATTTTGCTGATAAACAGGCACATAGTAAATGTTCAATGAATTAATTATCTTTATACTATTCAGTGTCTGAATTCTGGATTTTTGCTTCATAGTTTTTTGCCTTTTTCATTTTCTGATTTTGGCAGTATTGATTCTGCTGTTTGAATCTTCTGAGATGAGTACTTAATTCTTCTACTTCAGTCTTTTTTTAAAAAATTTATTTATTGTCTTTTATTTTTGGCGCTGTGGGATCTTCGTTGCTGCACGCGGGCTTTCTCTAGTTGTGGTGAGCGGGGGCCCCTCTTCGTTGCAGTGTGTGGGCCTCTCACTGCAATGGCTTCTCTTGTTGTGGAGCACAGGCTATAGGCACGCAGGCTTCAGTAGTTGCAGCGTGTGGGCTCAGTAGTTGTGGCTCACGGGCTCTAGAGTGCAGGCTCAGTAGTTGTGGTGCAGGGGCTTAGTTGCCCTGTGGCACGTGAGATCTTCCTGGAATAGGGCTCAAACCCATGTCCCCTGCATTGGCAGGCAGATTCTTAACCACTGCGCCACCAGGGAAGCCCCTCTACTTCAATCTTTTATATGATTTGCATTTGTTCCTCATCCAACTCACTTTGATTTCTGCCTACTTCTCAGTATTGTCAGTTTTCATCTCTGTTGTTTGCCATTTACCTTCTGTCTCTTGTTTAATGGATTCCAAGTTCTTTTCGATCTTAATAGCATGAAACTGATGACTTTTACATTTTACCGTTTTCCTGAATTAAATCCTCCCCAGAGCCTAAATAGCCTTCTAGAATTTGAGTGCTATGTTCTCTTGTTCCTTTTTTTTTTTTTTTTTTTTTTTTTTTTTTTTTTTTGCGGTACGCGGGCCTCTCACTGCTGTGGCCTCTCCCGTCGCGGAGCACAGGCTCTGGACGTGCAGGCTCAGCAGCCATGGACCGGGGCACGAACCCGCGTCCCCTGCATCGGCAGGCGGACTCCCAACCACTGCGCCACCAGGGAAGCCCTCTTGTTCCTTTTGAGTTACAGATGTTTTTCCCATTTGTTAAATGCACCCCCCGACACACACACACCTACTTCCACAGTTCACTTGCCCTATCCCTAAATTTACCTTCAGAGTGAGTGTTTGCTCAGGAAAATCAAATCATTTTCAAGTCATTTTACTGGGTACCTAGTTGCAGTTAATAAAACCCTTCACTGGGATTAGGAGGGGTTCAGTTCAGGTAAATTCGCATTAGCCTCACAGCAATTGGTAAAAGTCAACTTCTTTCTTCCCAGTATCGGGTGGAGGAGTGCTGAGAACTTGTGGGCATTTTGTACCCAGCTCAGGACCAAGTTTGCCCTGGGCTCTCCTTTAAGGAGTCCATTTGTCTTTGCCTGTTGTCCTTACAGGTATTTCTTGGTATTCTTTTTTTTTTTTTTTTTTTTTTTGCGGTACGCGGGCCTCTCACTGTTGTGGCCTCTCCTGTTGCGGAGCACAGGCTCTGGACGTGCAGGCTCAGTGGCCATGGCTCACGGGCCCAGCCGCTCCGCTGCACGTGGGATCTTCCCGGACTGGGACACGAACTCGTGTCCCCTGCATCGGCAGGAGGACTCTCAACCATGCGCCACCAGGGAAGCCCTTCCTTGGTATTCTTATAAGGTAGTAGTTCTCAACCATGGGTGCACACTGACCCACCTGGGGAGCTTTAAAAAATATTGATGTCCAGGTCTCACCTGCAGAGCCTGACTTTTTGGTTTAGAATATAGCCTGGGTATTGGTATTTTAAAAGTTTCAGCAGGTAACTCCATTGCACAGCCAACATTGGGAAACACTGTTCAAACACTGATCACTATTTGACACCAGTGATCAAGTCTCAATTTTAACCAGAAATTCTTATGACAACTTCCACCTCCCAACTGCAACTTGCAAATATAGGACAAAAAAAAAAAAAAAAAAAAAGAAAGAGAAATGCCTATATAAAAATGATGAGCTATTAAAAGTAAGTAATAAAATTAGCAAAGGAAAATCACAGGACAACAAAAAATTAAGTGAAATGATTCCTGGGAAGAAATGGGAAATTATGGTCAGACTTACAAAATGCAGAAGGCAAAAGAAAAAGAAAAGATGAATATTAACTAAGAGAGCTGAAACAATAGAAGTGTGAGACAGAATATTTACCATTCATGAATTTGGCTACTGGAGGATTAAATGTGATAAATCCCAGTAGCATGGAGAGTCCAAGGGTTAACAGCCCCATTCAGGTACAAATGGGCCCCTTTGGGCCACAGAGTCTGGATTCTGTGCCCTCCGAAGGCCAGGGTTCAGAGCAGGGAGTTCTTGAAAGTTCATTTTCTCAGCTGGTGCCTCAGGGTAGAAAGCCCTGCAGTTATCACTCCAGTGTATCTTTAGACTAGTTGCAAAGGGCTCCAATTAACTCTGCGTAGCTCCTGCTGATTTTCCCTCCAGCACTTTCAACGTCCGAAGCTGCTGCCCAGAGAGACAGCCCTGGCATTTTCCCTTCAAACCCAGGGCTGCTCAGAAAGACCCTTCCCAATCTGATTTGAAATTCTGTCAAGAATGAATGGATTCAAGAATTTGCACATATACAATTTTTTTTTATTTCTTTCTTGAAGATGCTTAAACATGTAGACTTAATTATCAGCATAATGAGTACAGCACCTGGCAGAGTGCTAGGAATGTACTTGGTACACAGAAGATATTTTCTCAGTTTTATTGTTGCATTACGTTGAGCTAAACTCTAGGAGTTATATTCCTTCTTCGGGTAATGATAATCATATTTATTATTTACTATAGCTTAGCTGATGAATCAATAATAATAATCTTTCAGATGACCCACATAAATCTAAATTTATGGGAAAAAAAGAAAGACATTTTAATTTATAATGCAACTGATAATATAGATTTTGCTGTGAAAACTGGTTCAGTCCTCATATACAGTAGACATTCACTTTCTTCTACCTGAAACAAGTGGGTTCCATATTGAAAGTCTCTCATTTTTCTGTCTCTTCCACAGCTAGTAGTAATAATTAGTCTCAGCTCTACTGGTCATAAGGTGATTCCTGGATTGCTTATAAAATGCAGATTCTTGGGCTCCATGCACAAGAGTCTGTGTATTTGGGCTAGGATTGAGAAATCTGCCTTTACCAAGTGTTCTAGTCCGTGCTCTTGCAGAGGTCAGTGGACCACATATTAAAAACCACTGGGGTGAGGGGCGTGGCCAGGTGAGAAGGGATCATTTTCACCTGCTGGGCTTGCATTTACCTCTGCTTTGTTTGTTCCTGCCCCTTGATCCAACAGCATTAGCTTTGTGGGCACAACGGTGGTAGGGCAAGTGAAGAAATAGAGGCAGTGTAAGTAGGGCCTCTGACCCTTAAGGGTGAGGCTTCTGAAAGCTGCTAGTGCAAAGGAAGTGAGAATTACTTGGGATCTCTGTAAACTGCAGATTCTGATTCAGTAGGTCTGGGACTGTGGTGTGAGATTCTGCATTTCTAACAAACCCAACCCTCTCAGCCCCCAGGCCATGATGCCCATTAGAAAGACAGAGAGTTCTCTATTTATATACAAAATGCAAAATGCCCATTAGATCCACAGAAGAAGGAGACCAGTTCAATTCCACGCGTGCAATATAATTGTAATTAATCTCGTAGTGAAGTCTCATCTGTGTGTTTCAGTTACACACATTTAACCACACACCTTGGAAGTAGGGAAGGCATGAAAAAAAAGAGTGAAAAAACTCTTAAAATAATCTTACAGGCAAAGGATGCTGTCCAATCCTGAAACTATTAATACCTGTTAGAGGGAAAGAATATGTGAATAATTTTAGGGTTTCCCAACTATTGACAGAAAAGGGAAACTCTTGTTTGTAGACACCGTTGGGGTGTCTACAAAAAGAATGAAGAGCTAAGAGCCATAGAGAATCATTGATTAATGAAGAATTAGAGGCATACACAAAATCAAAGGCACTGTACTTTACGGGCCATATAAGGAGTGGTCAAGGGGACTTTAAATCATGAGTGATTTTTGCCTTATGCCCGACTTTGGAACTTAACCCCAACCATTAGTCCATCCATAAGTAAGATTCTACTCTTCATGTGTATGTATATGCACACATATACGTATATATGTATATATTATATTTGTTATATATATGTATAATTACTATACTTACCTGAGAAGCCTGCAGAGAGATAACTGTAATAAAAACTTCCCTGCCATGTAATTTTTTTTCTATTCAGCTGAGAAGTCTTACTCCACAGTTGTTAAAACTGCCTATGGGGCTTCCCTGGTGGCGCGGTGGTTGAGAATCGTGCCCGGTCCGGGAAGATCCCACATGCCACGGAGCAGCTGGGCCTGTGAGCCATGGCCACTGAGCTTGCGCTTCCGGAGCCTGTGCTCTGCAACAGGAGAGGCCACAGCAGTGAGAGGCCCGCGTACCACAAAAAAAAAAAAAAAAAAAAAAAAAAACTGCCTATGGCTGCTCTTTGTACGCCCATTCTGTTTTTTCATTAGACAGTAAGCTCCCAGAGGACAAGTATCATGTTTTATATTTATTTTAAGTCTTGTTTAGTAACTTGCTCAAGGTAGGTAATCAATACACTTTTCTTAAAGGAATGAAGGAAGGGATAAAGAAACAAATGCAGGGTTTGGGTGCTAACCCTGTAGTTAATGTAATGTTACTATTGTTTTATCATGCTGAGTTGAATTTTGAACTACTGGTTCTGCAGTTCTATAGTTCTCTAATTTTATGAAATAATATGCAGAACAACTTAAATATATATTTGGAACTTAACATACATATTCCCAATGGGGAAAAAATGTTGATAGGATGAATAGAATCTAAAAATTAGTTCCCAAACTTACACCTCATAATGAAGCTCAAGGACTATATATTTGCAATTTAAAATAACGGAAGCCATGCTGCTGCAAAGCTGATAATGATACAGAGCAGAAACTATTCATTTATTAAAAACAAAACCATTATCTACTATGTTCTGGGTTAGTGCTAGATGCTACTGTTACAATCTGCTTTTTTTTCCTGATTTTAAAATTTAATGGTAAAATATATGTAACAAGCAGTACTTTCTCTAAAGTATAATATTATATTAAAAATGAGTGTTTTATGGGGCAAAAACAGTAGAGATAAGTTTTTCATTTTTTATTATTTTTTTCTTGAGAGACAGAGAACCCAAAATAACAGTGACTTCAACAAAATTAAGTTTTTCTCTCTCTGATAATAGGTGTTCACAGTTGGTCAATGTAGGGGTAGATGTTCACAGTGCCAGGGATCCACGCTCTTCATCATTTTGCTATGCTATCCTTAGAGCCAAGACTTCTGCCTCATGGTCCAAAATGGCTGCTGGAGCATCAGCCATCTATTTTGGTTTCCGTTCAGCAGGAAGGTGGAATGGTTGAACAAGGATGTACACATTCACTTTAATGACATATTTTGGAAGTTATTCCTCCACCTTTGGTTTCATTCTATGGTTAGAACTTAGCCATATGGCTATATCTAACTACACGGATTGCTGGAAATGTCCTTATTCAAAGTGGCCATTTGCCCACATTAAAGGGTCTTTTTATTTTACTGTGGAGGAAGAGAATATACAATGAGAGGGCATTTAGTGGTCTCTGCCACAATAGGCAAACATCAGAGGTAAATTTGAAAAATTCATTTTGATGGTATTGTTAAAAGATGAATTTTGAGGAAGTCTTTGCCATTTTTCACAGTACCCCATAGATTAATATTCTGTATTTGTGGTTTATTACAAACTATTTCTTTAAATGTAAATCTTGAAAGAAATTGGTCTGAAAAAATTCACAGGACAAAAATATGGCCTATGACATAAATAGTAAAAATAGAAATGATGTCATGTTCCTGCTTAGCTAATGTAGAAGAGTTTCATCAGGTAATGCACTGTTGATGAGTTAATAGCTTTATCTAACTCTCCTGAATATATAATGTGCCTGAACTCCTGGTACATTGTGAGAGCTTCAGATGGGGTTTTTTACAAGTTACTCATTTTATTTTATGCAGTAAGAATTTGCAGTGCAGGATTTGGATTTCTTTTTGGTAACATGTTGTATGATGGTTAAAAATGACAGTAATACATCAATTTTGCTGTAGCGTAGTAATCAACTGGGCATGTTGGCCATGCTATAGTGTTGGATATAAATACTTAAGGGTTACTACTCACATTGATCAAGAAAGGGAACAGTCTCCTCAAGTTTTCTGTTTTCTAACTTTTATGACCATTTTATATTTGTATTGTATCTATTTGTGGAACTAATCAAAAACATATATATAGTGTTTTTTATATATATATATATGTATATATATATATATATATATATATATAAAGTTTTTGATTAGTTCCAAATATATATACATATAAAGTGTTATACTCAGTGACACACAGAAACACATATACACTGATGTAGAGTTTCTTATGAATCAGTTGTTTTTGTAAGGGAATACTATAGGCATATACACTCACGCATTTGGAAGGATAAGCATTTTACTTTCTGTTTGTATACAGTAGGTTTTAGTAATAACTTTGAACCTACTAACACGTTTTCAGATATATTTAAATCAAGTATTTAGTATAAAAGTGTGCTATTATTTTTAGTAATATTTATTCAACATGCCTTCTTTCTTCTTCCAGAACTGGGGCTTAGGTCTAGTAAAGCGGATCAGTGATCTTGGAGTCAGAAGATGTAGGTTCTGACCTTGACTCTGCTGTGGACTTGAGTGACCTTTACACTCTGACCAACAGCAGCCCCCTCTGTACAAAGGGCTCATCCTATCGGAGGCTTTCAGCAGGGGACCTAGGACACTGGTCAATAAGGGATGACTTTCCTTTCTCATTTATTTTTCTTTTCCTCCTGTCTCCTTGCCTGACTCCCTGCTTAGTCAAGTCTGATATTTTCTGGGAGAGTTCTAATGATGTCAGTGATGGCCCTTTATGCTCCATAAAGAGTTCACATGAGTGGGTAGCCTCAAACCAATTGCAGAATTAGAAGGAAAATGACAGAGACTCTGTAGTTCTTACCGTGAAGGCACTGATGAAATATGTGAGGTTAGCTATAAGCCTACTGAGAGAATCTTAACTGGATAATGCTTGGAGGTCAATTAAAATCACTGTTTCAACCATTCTCTAAGACTAGGATTAGACCCTATATTTTATTTTAAAAAATGAAAGAATAAACAATTTTGTTTTTCCTATTTGTAAACATTGAAATCCGTTTAGTCTTTGATCCAGGGTGTTCCCTAGTACTAGAAATTTTAAGTAAGGTCAGAAAATCCATTTGCAGGAAATTATATGTAAAACATTCGTTTTAGTTTCCAAAGGGTTACGTTAGGTTTGGGGTAAGCTCATTTGCTGTTCTACCTTTTGATTAAAATGAAAATTGACTTTCATTTTATAAACCTTAGAGATCCTTATTTTTATTTAAACTATTACCCCAAAGACAACCACAACAAATGCCACTTTCCTAGGCTACTAAGAACCAGAGGAGAAGCATCTTGGGTGTGTTTCCAGATCTCTGTTTGAACGTTGAATTTTCATCCATATTTAACAAATGCCATTATTCAGTTTCATGAGGTTACTGTGTCACAATGTCTGTGTTAGAACTTTATTTTCAGAGGTTCCTTTAAATGGGCAGAAATCACGGCATGTTGGATTGATTTAGTCTCTTTCCTCCATCCACTGGGTTAGTTTGTGGCTCAAAACTCATTCTGAGATGTAGCACACTTAAAATTTAGGATTTCTCAGCACTGCAGCAGAATCTTAAGCCAGAAAAGTCCCCATCTCTCTGCTCTCCTTCCCCTGGCTGGCTTCCTGTTAAAAGTGGGTTCTTCTACTGTGTCCCTAGGTAGCAGTCTCAGCTCTGCCTGTGTGGGATCCCTTACCAGATGGCCCTCTTAATAAATGCCTTGCTTTTCCCCACCCTCACTTTCTTGATCCAAATGTGAAATGCCAGCAAATAAATAAGAACATTGTACTCTGATGAGTTCTCTTGAGATGGAGGAAAGCCCTGGGGAGGGGAAGCTAGAGACTGCTTTTCTTTTTGCTGGACAGCTCCTAATTACTGGCCAGTAGGTAGAAGACACCGTTTAGACAATAGAGAATTTAAAAGTAAAGAAAGAGGGAGAGAGAACAAATTCTCCATTTTATTCCAAATGCCTTTGCTAACAGGAAAGTACATTTGGATTGTTGGAGTCCGTTTTTGAAATATTCTGCGTGATCTTTGCATGGGGACCACAGACTTTGGACTCGGGGTAGGTGATGGCTGTGTGCAGATTTCACCGCCAGACTCAGAGTGCAACAGAAATGGGTGGGTAATGAGAGCAGAGCAGCCAGTTCTTTAATTGAATTAAAAGCTGGGTGACATCAATGCAGACACCTGTCCAATTACAGACAGGCCAAGGTGTTTACCGTTGCTGTACAAGCGATTCGAAGATGACAGAAATCTTTCCGCCCACAGATTAACATAATGAAGGAGAACAGATTACAGTGGATGCCGGCCAAACACCTAGGCTGGCAGCTGAGGGTGGGGTGGAGGAGGGGGGAGGAGTGTGCTCAAGGATGTAAATAGACACAGAGTCACTTTTTCTTCTCCAAAACGTGTTGGCCTTTGAAAAGGATGCCATTTTGTCTTGTGTCTCAGGCTCGGTTTCCAGGCCGAGCATTTATACTTGTCTGCATTGAGTCAGAGTTCATCATAAAAATCTCGGTGTCAAAGCCGACTCCTCTGTTGTTTCCCTGCTTCTCAGCATACAGTTTTATTAGAGGCGCAAATGCTTGCACAGCTGGTGTCAGCTCCACAATGCTTTTCTCTTAGGTAGTCAGGCCACCTCCAATTATTAATATTTCTCTTCCGCTCCTTTGAAACTTGAGGTTAGAGCACAGGAAACCAAGTGTTGGAAATAATAATCTATCAGTCAAAAGAAACAATGTCTGTTCCTATGCTAGCTCCCTGGAAAGGGTAGGACGGGAGTGAGCATCTCTTAGAGTGAGGCAGACAGCTGAGAGAGCTAAGAGGATGAAAGGTCTTTATGTTTTGGGCAAACATCAAGGGTCCACCTTTGGTAAACCATCGTAATAACTGCTGGAAAATAGGACAAGTAAAGAAGCAAAAGGTCATACCCTCTGCATTCAAGGAGCTCCCAAAATCATTGCGAAGGACTTTAAACTGCATGGTTCTCGAGGAGAAGGCTCTTCCCCTCTGCTAGGCAGAAATCCTCAGAGCACACAGTTTGGAACCTAATGCACTAGGGCTCTTCAATTTCCTCCTGTGATGTGCTGCCACCCCTTAAATCACGTTCTTGCCCCTGCTCCTTTGGCTTTTGGGCTTTCTGCACCTGCCGAGGTCCACAGGACTGCAATTCAAAGGGACTATACTTACTTTACTTCAAACTCCCTTGGTGTGGCCCATCAGGATTTCTCAATGTTAAGCATTAATGCAAAATGCATTATCGCTTAGCGGTGAGAATTCTGGTCCTGCTGGTGCCAATGATTTTAATCCGGATACCAACACTCCTGTGTTTCATGGGATCCTAACACTTTTAAGACATCAATAATGCTTCCTTTATACTTATGGAATGTTTTTTCAGCTCACCCTCTTCCATTATCAAAAGAGACTGGCAGGTTTCCTGACATGGTTGGGACCATTTTCTGATTTCACAGAGTTTTGCGGCTGAAAGGGAATTGGAGAGGTCATCTGGCCTGCCTCGAGGTAGGCACCGTCTCAAATTCAAAGGGTAAAAAGACTCCTCTGTGATGTCTGCAAGAGAAAAGGGGCTCCTATCTAAACCAATCTTAAAAGTTTTCACCGTCAGGATATACTTCTTTATTTTAAACACCCTAAGGATCATCAAGGAGACTACCCCATTTTACCTTATTGGGTTTTCTGTGGACACAGAATACAGTGTATTTGCCATATTTTTCTCTCTGGGATTCCTTTATAAATACGTCACTCTATGTTTTTCAGTATTCTTTTAAGTATAATACTGAAATATACTTTCAATGATTATCCTTTTTTTCTCTTTGCCTTTAATGAAATATAGATCCCCTATCATCTTGGACTGGCAGCTCTGGATCTTATAAATGCCCTTGTCCACTTGACATGTATGCAAGCATTTTGCTTTATGGATTTAATCTGTGTATTATCGTTATCATGAGGGTCCTTCTAGCTCTCATATTTTCTCAGATTAGAAACCTTGTAAAGATCAGCTGTAGTCTATAGCACCTCTCCCAGAAGCATATAGAAGGAAACTTGATAAATAATGGTTTGGTAATGATATGCTGTCATAGTAGTGCCACTTTTTTTTCTGGAGAGTATATAATCTGACTCTGACACTTAAAGGAAGACCATTTGGCCAATCACTCAATGGTCTCTAGGGATATATCCAAGAAAGAAAGGCTACCTTGCCTTGTCTTGGGGAGAATATGTTTATTTGTTGGTAATAGCAGAACTTTTTATAAGCATTAACTTGAATCCATCCTGGTAAACTCTCCATACTGAGAAACAAAAGAGAGACCGCATGTCTCAGGCAATAGGATGTCTTGGTCGTTATTCTGATTTAGTGAGGCCCACTTGGTTGACCAGCCCCTTCTCCTACCCCAACCTCAGTGTAACCTGACAAGAGGAGAGAAAGTGCTCAGTCATTACACTGCTCTTCTTACTGAAGTTGATGATACTAACCTGTATTTAGGGGAAATTATTCCGATGGTTTGACAAACTTTGCCTCTGAGACACAACATTATGAGCAAGATCCCCGCTGCAAATAGGAAAGAAAGGCCACCTCAGACTCAGAAGTACGGTACGTTTTTTGAAAATGTGATCTACAAGCCACCCAAAACTTTCTACCTGCGATTCGAAGTTGGCAAGAGAAAAAACATCAGCTTTCTTCTCCTCCTTTTCTGTTTTCTATTGTGCAGCTCTCATTTCTCAGTGCTTATTATTATTGTTTCACCTGCCCGGAGATAGGAAATGTGAGCACTTTGATAAATGGCCTGAAAGATGATCTGGTTTCTCTCCAGCATCTTTCTTTCAGAATATTGGGACTTTTGTATGAAATACAATTTGGTAAACTTCTCTACCAAAGCACAAACTGAAGAATGCAAGTTTGCTGAGAGGAAGATTGCCTGTTTTTTAAGGTCCTTAAGGTTAAAGGGGGGAAGAAATTAGCAAATGAATTTCATGATAAACATATACACACAAAGTGCCTCGTTTAATGAAGGCAAGAAAGGTTAAATAAAGCACCGAAGACCGTTTAGCGAATGTGAACTCAGTATCTGGGTTGACATGATCCTTCTTTTTTTTTTTTTTTTTTTTTACATCTTTATTGGAGTATAATTACTTTACAATGGTGTGTTAGTTTCTGCTTTATAACAAAGTGAATCAGTTATACATATACATATGTTCCCATATCTCTTCCCTCTTGCGTCTCCCTCCCTCCCACCCCTCCAGGCGGTCACAAAGCACCGAGCTGATCTCCCTGTGCTATGTGCCTGCTTCTCACTAGCTATCTACCTTACCTTTGCCTTCTTGTTAAGTTGGTATAATAGTCACAATTCCAACATTGCACTTCAGCTATGATTTGGAAAGAAAGAACGTCTCAGGGAATGTATTTTGCAACATAATGGAACTGCTTTTTATGTTTCCCAATGATAATTATCTGGATGTATGACACACCTTCATGCTAAAGATTGCAGAGCATCAAACTGCATACAGCCACTGTGCCTTTTGTGACACAATATATCTGTGCCCCAGCTAGGTCAGGACCACCTGTGAGAGGCAATGCCACCTAGGTTTTTAGATGATGAACAAAGGAAACATTTCATGTCCCAACATATTTTCCTTGCTCACTGTAGGATTAAAATTTTTATTTTCTGGGGGCTGATTCATTACTTGTTAGTATGGCATTATACTAATTCAGACATGCAACTCATCTTATTTAGACTTGTAGTATTGATAGATTTGAACTTGGCGATAGGAAAGACATGACAAATGCCAAAGATTTTCAAAGGATAAAATGGCTGGGATATATCTCACAAGGACATGTTAGTTTTGAACCCGGAATTTAGGGATCATGACAGAGGTATTAAGAAATGGGAAAAATGGTAGTGTGTATATGTTAATCCCAGTCTCCTAATTTATCCCTCCCTCCGCTTCACCTCTGGTAGCCATAAGTTTGTTTTCTACATCTGTGACTCTATTTCTGTTTTGTAAATAAGTTCATTTGTACCATTTTCTAGATTCCACATATAAGTGATACCATGTGATATTATTCTTTTTCTGTCTGAGTGACTTCACTTAATATGATAATCTCTAGGTCCATCCATGATTAACATATACACACTACCATGTATAAAATAGATAACTAGTAAGGACCTACTGTATAACAAAGGGAACTCTACTCAATATTCTGTAATAACCTATATGGGAAAAGAATCTAAAACAGAATGGATATGTGTATATGGATAACTGATTCACTTTGCTGTATACCTGAAACTAACATAACATTGTATATCAACTCTACTCCAATAAAAATTTAAAAAAAATAGGAAGCGGGAAGTTTGCAAAATAATTTCGACTGTTGGGTCTGGATTGGGTCAGGTTGAGAGTGAAATGCTAGCTGAACATCCACATGGGATACATGGCCTGCAGGTAGAAATGCAGAACCAGAGCTTGGAGGAGAGATGTGAAGTCTGCAGATATAAATGAGAGACGAGGCTTGATGAACTAATGAAGGCAAATGTTTAGAAGAAGTGAACTAACAAAGGCAAGTGTTCAGAAGAAGAAAGAAGCCTGAGGACCTGACCTTGTAAAATAAAGAAAAAAATTTAAGGGACTGTGAAAGGAAGTTGAGTTGGTCAAGCAAAGCAAGGAGCCCTGAGTTATTTAGGAGGACTCCTTGGGAAAATTCCATGGCCCAGACGGCAGCTGTACTACAAGGCAAAATCTAGTAAGTAGAGGAGAATAAGGACTGCGGAAGGGTTACTTGGTCTGGTGTGTAAGGGATCACTAGTGATCTTGACAAGATAAAAATCAATATTTAATAGTACAGTGCAGGCAGACACTGAGTTGGAATGGTAGCATAGCTTGGGCTACCAAGGCTCTGTGCTAGAGTTCTCCCCTTACACGGCTCTGCGTTGCGCACGTTATAGTCCCAAACTCATTTAATCTTGATAGTAACACTTTGAGGTGAATACTGTAGTATCCCCATCTCATATACCCATGATACTATATTATCCCTATGAGGCCTCTTCTTCGAGATAGATACGATCATTATCTGTTTACAGATGAGGAAACTAAGGCACAGAGGTCTGAGCAACTTGCCCAGACCCATACAACAAATCAGTAGTAGAATTGGCATCTGGACCCGCGCAATCTGGCGCAAGCATCTTTGCTCTTAACCACGACATCACTACATGATGAAGATGCGTATGTGATGCTGTAAGCTTTCCTTTAAGACTTTTAGTGGAAGGAGAGATAACCTCTTTTTAAAAAGTGAGCTCAGAATGTGGGTCATGATCTGGGAGATTCAAGAGGAAATGACAGTCACAGTGGCAGGAGTGAGGGAAAGCAGAAGGTGACAACATGAAGGTGTTTTGAAATTAGAGCTGCATTTGGCATGAGATGGTCACACGTGTAGGTGTGTTAGTTCATTGGCTTGCTGTCTTCTTTGGCCCCGGGCTAAGATGCTGGTGCCAAGTGCAGCCGAGAGGGTTGGGTAGCCCAGGGGGATGCTTGGGGGAGCTGCTAGAATAAAGACTTGCAGGCAACACTGGGGACTGAGGGCAAGCGAGAAGGGCCAAAGCAAACAAGGGCTGTGGTCTTTGCTTCATCCGGATCTTTGCTCTTTTAATATTTTATCCTTTCTACTGGGGAAAGCGAATAGGCAAACATGTATTTTAAAATTTGTTGTTGAATGATGCAAGCTGTCATCAATACCAGTTCATTAAAACAATCAAGGTTTACTCGATAAAAGGATATTACGAGTAGGACCATCTTTTCATAAGAATGATGACAGTCTATGTGATTAGGGATTAAAACAGCTCTAAAACCTGCAACAGAAAACAATGGTGAGCAAATACAGAAATTATATTTTGGATACTTCTTTAATTCATGGGATTAACTAAATAAAGAGCCTCTGCCTTGATTATAAACACTGGTAAACAAAATGTGTTTTAGTTTCTGCAGGCACCTTTAATTGCGGAACAAATCTTATATATCCACCATCAAGTCACGTTAATTCAACACTTCTGTGGGCAGTGCTTCTGTTTAAGACAGGTGTCTTAATTAAATAAACTAATAATTTTGCAAGAAGTACAAAAGCATAATTATTTAATTGGCTAATTGTTCAACTATGTTCATTGGCATATTTGTTAGCTGCGACGTGCATAAATAGTTTGTATACATGTACCCTACCGTTAAAATAATGAAGTCACTCTTGGGACTAGCATCTCCTAATGTGTGTTAATAGATGTCGCATAAGAAGCGCTCTCTAGTTAAATAAGGTTGAAAAATGTGAGGTAAAAGAAAATGAGATAGTTTTGTTTCTGCAGGAGGTCTAGTATCCTGAAATGGGGTGATGGCTGTCTTCATTATCAGGTACACTGGGCTCTGCTTTACGAACAAATGTGGAATCCCCCTTTTTTACAGGGGAAACATCTCAGGGGCATTAGCAGCTGAGAAGCACATTTGGAAAAATGCTATTTAGAGCTGTCTTAACAATAAGCAGGTCTCTCTCTTTTTTTTTTTTTATTGGAGTACAGTTGCTTTACAATGTTGTGTTAGTTTCTACTGTACAGTAAAGTGAATCAACCATACGTATTCCTATATCTCCTCTTTTTTGGATTCCCTTCCCACTTAGGTCACCACAGAACACTGAGTAAAGTTCTGTGCTATACAGTATGTTCTCATTAGTTATCTATTTTATACATGGTATCAATAGTGTATATATGTCAATCCCAATCTCCCAATTCCTCCCACCCCACCCGCTTTCCCCCTTGGTATCCATATGTTTGTTCTCTACGGCTGTGTCTCTATTTCTGCTTTGTAAATAAGATCGTCTATACCAGTTTTTTCAGATTCCACATATATGTGTTAATATACGATATCTGTTTCTCTCTTTCTGACTACATTTCTTCTTGCTAGTCGCACCATTCTGCAGTCATCACACAGGCAGGAAAATGAATTAAAGAAGCATATGTTTTTGTTTTCTGTATCTCTGTGTCTCTACACCCCTTTCTTACACACACACACACACAATACTCTGTATAGCTTCTTCTGGTAAACATGCAAACCTCTTTTTGTCCCCTTTCATTACAGGCATATTGACAGGCTTGCTACCCTTCAAAAACTATGCAGTAACCCTAGCTGCTTGCACTTTGGCTGGCTGTACCGAGAGCTCGCATGCACTGAACATCTCTACTCCGCAAGAAGGTAAAGTAATTTCAAAGGTCTTGACTTGCACATTTCAGTCATGAATAATAAAATAGGAGAAGAGCTAAATGCTGCAAGGCCATTTGCTACAAAACCCCAACCTAATTTGATGACAAAGTGCATTGCCAGGCCATAATTGCTCCATTTTTTGGGGGGGAGCGAAAATGAATCAAACTCCATACCCTTTAATGACATGCATCTTTAATAGCTGTAATGCAGATTAATGGGGTTTTTAATTGCTGTTACATTGTTCATGCAAGAGCCTTGTCATTAATATGAAGCATCTGAAAGATTAATGAAAGCTTCCTCATTTTACTATGGCTCAGAAGTAAATCTAGAGACAGTCTGACTAAAAAGAATTGATTGTATGGCACAGTATGAAATTGAGAATCAAACGGTTGATTTCCATGGTCTCTTTTAACTGCTAAACACCAGCATGAGCAACAATTATTTCAGTGTGATAGAACCTCCAAACGCCAATCGAGGCATTATTAATCACGGCCTGGTTCCTTCCGACTCAAGTCGCACTTTTGTTGTACTTGGGACTTACAAACTGTTGGCATAAATTAATGTTTCAGAAACCATACATTTAGGAAGGCAGTGGGAAAGAGAAAATATTTTAGCACTCTAAAGCGAAAGTTTTGCTGAAGCATCAGAATGCATCTCTTCAAGAAATAACAGCTCTCAAAACATTTAAAGCATTGTTACTCCATATTTCTCTCTCCTGGATGAGAGGGATTAACACATTTCTCTTACTGTCTAGTTGTAAAGTTATTCAGGAGACTTAAAACCTTGATCTTTAGGGGAAAAGAGTCTGCCAGTCTCTGTCTTTTTCACTATCCCTCCACCCCCCCTTACCCACTTCCTCTTCTTCCCCCTCCTTCTTTTAAATCCTTAAAGCAAGTACCACTCGCACAGAAAATGTGTAAAGAAAGACAATGGAGGCCCTTCCCTGGCAGTTCAGTGGTTAAGACTCCGCGCTCCCAATGCAGGGGGGCACAGGTTCTATCCCTGATCAGGGAACTAAGATCCCACATGCCACCCCAGGTGGCCAAAAAAAAAAGACAATGGCTCATCTGATGAAACCAGGACAGAAAACAAGAGTTTGTAAAATCCTTCTTGTGACAATTTGTTCTTCATGCCTTGCACCTGACCTCACCAGACCACCCTCACCTGGGCTACAGCATTGGTGACCCATCTTCCATGTTTTCTCAATGTTCTCTCCATCTGGTCTGCCAAGACTAGCACTGTTTTTCTTACTGTGTCTTTGCTTCTGCTGAGGCATATATCATTATTCCCTTTTCCAGTTACTTCCACCAACTTCAATATGGCACAGATTGTCCTACGTCTCACTCTTTTCCCCACATCCACTACATCTTCTGTCCATGTCTTGCCTGGTACCTCCAAACCTACTTCACAGCACAACCCCAGAGGGATTCCTGCTCATCCAGTTCACCATTTTCTTTCCATTGTTTCAGGATTTCCCAATTTCTAGTGTTTCCTTAAATTTATTACTAATTTACTGAACGATAGGTATGTTTAGGGTCAATTTCTAAAACTTTTCTTTAGTTCCTGTGACTCCAGTTCATTGACCATTATAGAAAATGAACAGGCCCCCTTTACTGAAAAAAAAAATCACATATGTTGTAGTTTTCATATGTAATTAATTTAATTCTGTATTTTCTGACTATTTCTATGGCTACATATAGGTTTTTTAATATCGATTATGAACCGCTCTCCCTAGCATTGCCTATCTTAGATCAAAAGCTCCTCAAGGGTAGGGATTCTGTCTAATTTGCTTTAAAAGGCACAGCCCAAGTAGAGATTATGGGTTAATAATACTTGTGATGAAGTAACACAAGCATCAGTAAAGTGAACTAGTGTAAATACTCCCTGTCTATCATTGAGGCAAATTCTCATAAATTCAGGACAGGTATTTAGTACTGTTCCTAAAGCAGTTACTACAAGCTGCCCATGAATCAGGAACATTTCCATGCATGGGATTTCCAGTTTATTCCATGATTTATTGGTTTGGGTCTGAAAAGTTTGAATTAGAAAAGTAAACTGTAATTAGACTCTATATATCTTTTTAATTTTTCCCACAGCACCACAAGAGGTTCAGCCACCAGTAGCCAAATCCCTTCCCAATTCTTTGTTACTCTCCTGGAATCTACCCAAAAAGGCAAATGGTATTATAACTCAGTACTCTTTATATATGGATGGGATACTCATCTATTCAGGCAATGGAGAGAACTACACAGTCACAGGTAAGACTTCTATAGGTATCAGTAAATGGATATAATCTATATTAAAGACTATATATTAGTATATATTATATATACTTACAAATTACTATATACATTTCAGTATATATATAGTATATAGTATATAGTATATAGTATATATATATATAAAATATATATATTTATAAAATAGTTATCTGAGAATGCAGTTTCAAAAGTTGGGTTACTTAGTTTTGTCTCCTGTTAAATCATTAAAATTCCATGACCTTTGTGGTTACATTACACTTACAGTGAAGCCAAAGCTGGAAAAATGGAAAAGGGCTCACGGTGGCTCCCTTCCCCCTCCCCCAAGGCTGTCTTACTGCATGTTCTCTACCACTGTCCCACCACTCCTTACCTGAATCCTTCTACTAATATACCTTTGCACAGGTGCAGAGGGGGGTTTGGAAATATATAGTATCAACACAGCTCAGCATATGACTCCTCTGCCTCTAACTGATCACAAGATTGAAGCTGGGACCCAGTGTGCTCCCCAACCGTGCTCACAGTACAATGATGTCATTTCAATTCAGTTGATGTCATGTCAATCTAATTGAGGCGATGATGTTATTTCAAACAAATGCCACTGGCACATGAATTAACCACTTTAAAATCCTCATGAATGTGAAATAAGCTTAAGACTCAGAAGTGTGACTCAGTGTGGTTTGAATTTGAGACCATTTGGGAAGAAACGTAGTATATCTGCCTAGATCATATTATAAAGTGTCATGACACTTAAGAAAAGTGAATTGTTGGAAACCTTGTGAAACACGAGGCCTGTATTATGTATGTTGTCTGGTGCCTGAATGGTGTTTATATTTGTATGGTAATAGTGGTTATATATTTTATGATATTTTAGATATTATATGTGACTATTAGGTGAGACATCATTAATCAAATATTGATTGATGAAAAACTGAGGCCTTAGAGAGATTAAATTCTTCATGATAGGTCATAACAGGTTAACGTCAGAGACAGGATTAATTGTTTATGTATTCACTCCTTCACATTAATGCCAGGTACTAAGGTTGTAACAGAGAACCAGCCAGACATTGCCTCCCCTCAGCCCCTTGATGCTCATGATTTCATGGCAACACATACAGATGCAGGAATGAGGCATATTGGGACAGGGCTATGGCATTCATCCAATTGCGTTCTCTGAATTTATATTTTTTGTATCGTCTCTAGTCTGAGAGGCTTCAAAACACAAGAACTATTACTTCTGTATTTCATTCATCATGGTTGGATAGAATTCTGTAATACTTATTCTGTGAGGTAGGTGTATCATTACCCCCATTTTACAAATGGGGAAATTGAGGCACAGAAAGGTTAAGCAACTTCCTTCAGGCCACACAGCCTGTGAGAGGTAGACTTTGATACCATCTCAAGTATTCTGACTAATGATGAGTATGCAGTCTTAAAACAAGTTATTTAACTTCTGAGACTTAGTTTGTGAAACAGTAAAATAGAAATAACTGCAATTTTCAGGATTTTGAAGGGAACTAGAACTATAAAAACACCTAGCATGTTCTTAGTAAACTTAGTAGCGAGAACTAAACTAAAAAATAAATACTAAAACTAAAAATAGATTACCCTTGGCCTAGGATTATCTGAAGGCATTATTTTAGCTAAAAGTTATTGGCCATAGAATATTATTATTTTAGAAGAAATGAAAACACATCATGGAATGAATTTACCCACATATTAATCATTATTACACACAATACTTCTGTAGAACCAAAATTGTCATCATGCATAATGGGGAAAGCACACCTCTTAAGCCCATTGTAGACATTTCCTCTGAGAAGCCTTCTCGGACTCCCAAATATGAGTTAGGTATGCCCCCTGTGTGCTCACTGAGTGCCTTTATGCCCCCTCCCCTCTTTTTGGTTTGCGTTGTCTTGAATAAGGCTGTTTGTTTACTTGTCAGTTTGCCCTACTAAACAATGGGCATCATAAGGTCAGGGACATGTGTGCCTTGTTCATGACTGCATCTCCAGGACTGATTACAGAGAAGGTATAGAACAAACAGTGCTGAATAAGTGCATGAATTAAGTCAGATGACTCCTGGGAACAAAGAAAGAAGATTGTAAATTGGGGAAGTGGGTGGGGAGTAGCAGTAGGGTGGATTTTAAAAAAAAGCAATAGGGAAAAGAGAGGCAAGAAAAGGTAGAAACCAGAGAAAAAGGAACTAAGATCCCTTTACTGTGCAGAAGCGAATGCTGACCTAGTCCACAGAGAAGTGGTGTGTGATGGCAGGTCTCAAAGTGTGGGCGTTGGGGCTTCCCTGGTGGCGCAGTGGTTGAGAGTCCGCCTGCCGATGCAGGGGACGCGGGTTCGTGCCCCGATCCAGGAAGATCCCACATGTTGCGGAGCAGCTGGGCCCGTGAGCCATGGCTGCTGAGCCTGCACATCCGGAGCCTGTGCTCTGCAACAGGAGAGGCCACAAAAGTGAGAGGCCCGTGTACCGCAAAAAAAAAAAAAAAAGTGTGGGCCTTGAAGATTTCCAAAATGTGCAGAATGCCACATGAGGTGACACTCCAAAGTCAGAAAAAGAACAGGGTAGAGAGGAGAGGAGGCTAGAATTCACACTGATTTCTCATACCACCTAAAAAATGAAACTAATTCTGTATCCCGTTGACTCGAATCCTTAACAGACCCATGTGACTATAGTATCTGCATTGAAAGATCATGGCAAATGTTAGGATAGTATAAGAGATGCCCCAAATATAATATAAAGAAAGTGGACTATTTTTATAGAGTCCTTAACCGTCTTCTCTAACTACAGTGATAATGGTTTCTTCGGTGGTGTTCATCCTTCAGGTAGATTTTTAAAGATTATTTCTCTGATAAGACTCATAACATTTTTTCCCATGTCCTCCTTGGCATCTCAAAGGCAACTATACTTCTTGTTGCTTTTATCTCCAAATGTCAGAAGATACGAAGTACAGTAGGAATACAGTATTGGTCACTAAGGAGAGGAACTAAGCCAAAAGTGATATGATGGGGTTCAAAGTTGTACATGATGATTCAAGTGTCATAGCCAGCAAAGCTGAGGCCCAGAGACGCCAAGAAATCCTAGTCGGTAATTGGAAGAACTGATTCAAATCTGGGTCTCTCTGGCCTCAAAGTCCATATATTTCATCTCTACACATGCTACTTATTGAACACATTTTATTATTCCTCACAACAACTCTGAAAGGGAGATGGAAGCTTGATTACAAACCCCAGAGCATCTATGTTAATCTTCTAGGGCTGCCATACCCAATTACCACAGACTGGATGGCTTAAACAACGGAAATTTATTTCTCATAGTTCTGGAGGCTAGAAGTCCAAGATCAAGGTGTTGGCAGGTCTGGTTTCTCTTGGGGCCTCTCTCCTTGACTTGCAGACAGCCACTTTCTCCCTGCCTCCTCACATGGTCTTTCTTATGTGTACACCCCTGCTATCTCTTCCTCTTCCTTTAGGGGCATCAGAACCATTGGATTGGGCCTCAGTTATCCTTCATCACCGCTTTAAAAGCCCTATCTCTGTAAATCAACTCTACTCCAGTATAAAATAAAAATTGAATTAAAAAAAAAGCCCTATCTCCAAATGTAGTCGCATTTGGGGTTAAGGCTTCAACATGTAAATTTTGGAGAACACAATTCAGTTTGTAATAGCACCCAAAAGTGAGTGTTTTCTGCTGAATGTCCACTTTTCTTGAGAGTCTCCAATGGCATGCAAGTTAAATAAAATGGTCTTTTAGATCTCTTTCAACTCTTCCAAGATTTTGTATCTGTGATATACATTACATTTAGGTCATTTATGTCTTTAAAAGTCACCTGTCCACTAGGAATCACAGAAAAGAAGAATGGGAAAGGGAATCTGGCTGGTTGAAGTCAGCCCAGAGAAAACTGATGGAGAAAACTGCTCTAGCATTGGGTCTCACTTTAGCCTCTACAGACACTTTAAATCCTGCCACTTTTCATCATAAAATGTATCCACGATGCTATTGGTACTTGTTGCTTGTCTTTCTGCCAGGATTTTTGTGGCATAATGTCCTTTCCATTCTGAGTAGCTTGTGGATAGAACTTCTATTCTGTTCTGTTCTATTCTGTTCTATTCTATTCTATTCTATTCTATTCTAGCTGGTGCTGTCAGTAATAGCAAGAGTTTCGGGTCAATGAAACGGATCTCTCCAGTGCTGAAATGTCAATTCATAGAGAGACTGAGAAATGAAAGATGTAGTCTACTAGATTAGAGAAATCATTGATAGCATTTTTTAGTTATCAAAGTAACATATACTTACGGAAGATAATTTAAAATATGCAGATATCTAATACCTGATAATCCCACCTTACAGATAGAAACTCTTAGTATTTGATGTAATTCCTTCCAGCACTTTATTCATTTTAACAAAATTGAGCTATAATGTATAATTTGGAATCCTTGCATATTCCCTTATTATGAATATATCTCACACCACAAGGATTTTTCTAAGTGTCTTGAAATATTTTAATAATGTTGTATTCCATCTTATGAATGTACATTAATACATTTAACCACTTAAAAATTCCAAATTTCTAATTTATCTCATTTTAAATATTTTATGATAAATATTACTGTACATAAATCTTTGTTTGCTAGATCTCTAAATGGGGAATAGCTAAGTCAAAGGTAGCAAACTTTTTCAAAATATTTGATATACATTTTTGCACTGTTTTCCAGAAAAGTTCATAAACAGTGAATGTTACATCCTTACATCTTTGACAGTTTTACAACCTGAAAATATTATTTTTATGTGCATGTTTAGCTACTAGTTTACTGCATACTTTTCTATGATGATGATTAGCGATTTATATTTGATTCCGCTGATCATAATATGAATGAGCAAAAATTTAATAGGGGCTAAGGATTCAGTTTGAAGCTACTTTGAGAGTTGTGTTTCATACCCTGTTTTTCCTGGCTACAGTCACCTGCCCTATTTATTTGTCTCCTACACCATCAAAAACTTCCTTAATGACTTGGCTTAATGTCCCCTCCTAAATATTCAAGGTGCCAACCTTTCTTTTCTCACTCCTACTCCATTTATTCATAGCTTCCTTTTAAGTTTCCACATAGAAGAAACATTTTTCCATTATGTGTAAAAAAATGGACCTTGCCGCCATGGTGGATACAGGTCAAAGTAAATGCATTTCAATTCAAAAGCCACTTAGCATCTAGGTGGCTGGAATGTGTTTCTTCTTTCTCTTAAATACGAAGCATTAAAAGTCAAAGGCAGTGCTGCACCTTGAGTTAGTACAAAATATATTTAAAAATGCATACAGTTCAAATTTTTGCCTTGCATAGGCCATATTCTAGTAAAATGGTGGGTCAGTTATGACACTGAAAAATGAATCCAGTTAGAGAACCTCCCGAAGGCTGTTGATGTTCGCTATAATAAATAGCACACACTTGAAGTCAAACTTTTTCATTCTGTATTCAAAGGTAATGGATTTTTCGTAACCATAGTAACCTTGGGGTATTTCTGGATAAATACATGAGGTATATACATTCTAGTTTTATTTTTGAATATAAACTACCACATTATGTATTACTAATAATATGAAAAATAGGCTGTAGGTTAGTATAATGACAGCTTAAACTAGTATGCATTTTTCTCCTGCAAAAAATAAATATTTATCAAAAGTATAGGTTCAATTAATTTTCCCCCCAGTTTTGTGGTATTCTGGTGGTGCCATTTATCTTTTTTTGCAAGATCTCCATTAATCTCTTATTTCTGTCTCATAACAGATTTTTAAGAATTTCAAGGTAAAAACAATTGTGCTTTAAAGCTTATGATTAAAAACATTATTGAAAGATTGAAGGATCTGTATTGATATCACCAGCAGAGCTATTGTTGCGCCACTTAAGATGTGTGTATACCGTATGTTCATAAAGGGGGAGGAAGAAAGAAACCTTTTGTGAGTCTGTTCACAACATACTGGGATTGTTTCAAAGTTCAGGCTAGATGGCTTCCTGATTGATGATGACCATCCAAACTGTAGCCAACCAGATCATTCTCATTTTAAATGAGCACCCTACTAGAAACTGGCAATCTTTAAGGAGTTCGTGAGATAGTTCACAGAAGCCTACAAAGTTTTTGGGAACAAGGATAGCAAGATGGTGGTAACCTGAAGAAGTCTACTATGAGCATGACAAGGAGGTTTATGTGAGTTGCGCTGACCAATGAAGAAAGAGCAGGGATCCCACAGGACAACTCTTTTCTTACTATGTAAATGGTTCTTAGTTAACCCAACCTAAGCCTTTGCTGCTTACGAGTATGAAAATGTCAAAGGGGGAGATGTCAAAAGGGATTCCCTAAAAATTATATCTGACACCAAACCTTAAAACATGGACGTTTTCAAGTGTATTATCTCATAAATCTGTAGTAGTCTTATGATTGAATAAGAGTGACTGATTCCTAGCACCACTGATGGCATCTTCCCATCACCGTTAGGACCTGAGATTCTATCACTAAGACTGAACCAGTAAGACAAGGATAATAGTGGTATAAGGAGTGTGTGTGTGTGTGTGTGTGAGAGAGAGAGAGAGAGAGAGAGAGAGAGTATGAGAGAGAGACAGAAAGACAAAGGCAGAGGTAGAGAGAGGCAGAGAGAGACAGAGAGAGGAAAAGCAGATGAATTTCTGGTAAAGTCAGATAGACAGTAAGTATTTATATCTTTAACCACTAAAATTGCTAAAACTTTTTTTTTGGTCTTATTTGCCAAGGTCAGAAGGAACCATGTATAAACAGCAAAATAGAAATGTTCAGCTTGAACCTTCCAAACACTTAAGTCTTACGATGAGACATTTATGATAGAAGAAGCTGTATTGCTTATGGCACAATAAAAGAAAGTGTTCAAAGGTTAGGTACTTCTAACCAAGCATTATAGGAAACCTTATCAACACTCTACAAATTTGAGCTAAATTATATTCATTCACACTGATGGCTTACAAAACATCTTTTCTTGGCAAAACAAAACTTCACTTTAACCTTGATATTTTCTCTCATTTTGCATTTTTGAATACTACAATGCAGTGATTCTAAATCACTCCTCTTACATGAAATAATGTTACTGAGGGGAATACTGGTAACATGCTTGTGTTCTAACCCATAAGGCAGAGTATTAATAAGACAGAGCATGTGAGGGTTTTCAGGTAAGACAGTGATCTCATCTATGAGTGATGGTGCCTCCCTGTTACAAACTAATTCATACTTTGTGCCCTTTTGATGTCACTGACATATAGCGTTAAATTATACAAAGTCTAAGAAACCTTGAGGATACAGGGAAAGAAGTCCAAATAATGGAAAGAAGTGAAAGCCTTCAGAGACCAAGTTACTAAGCTGCTAACTCTGTGATCAAAGACTCCAGAAGAGTTGCTTAAGGTTTAGCCACAGCCCTGATCCTTGGGTTAACAAACAATGGATGCTTTATTTTTAAAAGCCCTGTTCACTTACTAACAAAGGATCAAGTGAAGTGAAATGACTTGTACAGAATGTTTAAATATCAGTTGTGGTTGTAAACAATACAACCAAAGTGTCCTTCTTACTTTAAGATGCTTCTCCAGTGCACAAGTATGTGAAGAACTTAAATATGTTTAAATTTATATTTTAAGATCTGCACCCAAATATTACCTGTGATCTGTTAACCTAATTAATGAATATTATATACTCTTAAATGGTAGGAAAAGGCTCTCGATTTGAAGGGATTTCAGAGGAATAGTGGGAATCAGATCCATTTAGGAAAGTAGTGGAGTTAAATCCTGAAAAAGGTGATGGAATGTCTTCTTTCTTTTTTAAAAAATAACCATTATTTTATATTGGAGTATAGCCGATTAACAATGTTGCCATAGTTTCAGGTGCACAGCAGAGGGACTCAGCCATACATAAACATGTATCCATTCTCCCCCAGACACCCCCCTCCCATCCAGACTGCCACATAACATTGAGCAGAGTTCCCTGTGCTATACCGTAGGTCCTTGTTGGTTATCCTTTTTAAATATAGCAGTGTGTACATGTCAATCCCAAACTCCCTGAGTATCCCTTCCCCCTACCCTCCCTGCCCGGGAACCATAAGTTCATTCTCTAAGTCTGTGAGTCCATTTCTGTTTTGTAAAGACGTTCATTTGTATCATTTCTTTTTAGACTCTGCATATAAGCGATATCATATGATATTTCTCTCTCTCTGTCTGACTTACGAATGCTTACTTCCATGGAGAGCTTTACAAATAGAACCTGCCTGCTACTTTGAGCATTAAGAACTGCCATTATTTTAAATTTATTTCTTAAAGCTTCTTAATTGAATGATAAGTTCGCACCAGAAACATATCTTAAGTATACAGCTTGATGAATATTCTGAAACTGAACACATCCATGGAACCAGCGCCCAGATCAAGACACAGAACATTATTGGCACCCTAGAGGCCCCCCATTTTTGCCCTCATGTCTTATCTCTTGACTCAGGTGACTGCTTTCCTGATCATTTAGCATAGATTTTTTTGGGTTGTTTTTCTGTTTTGTATTTAATATGAATGGAATCAGACAGTGTGTTCTTTCTTCACTGGTTTCTTTTGGAGAATGGAGGAGGGAGAGTGAATCAGTGGAACAATCCTTTGTATTCCTGCACATATATCCTGAACCCTCTGGCCTCCAAGCTGTTGCTCTGACAGTGTCAGCTGTTATAGTGCTACCTTCCAGAAAGCCACTGGAATATTTGTAAAATGAACCATCTACCTCCTTTTCCAAGTCCAGAACTGGGAACTAACTATAGAGAAGCTTCATCTATGAAATTAGAACTTAGCACATGGAATCACTGGCCTGCGTTCACCAACAAAAAACTTCTAAGTGTCCACTGATCGAATATTGTGTGACCATACACCTCAGGATGCTGTAGAAGAATATTTAATAATGTGGAAAGGTGTTAAAAACAAACACTTCAACAGCACATAATATGTGAATCTATTTTAGTAAAATATATGTGTGTACACATGTGTATGTATACATGGATGTGAATACATATGTATATGAATATGTATATCTAGGGAGATACACCAAAGTCTTAACAGTGCTTATCTCCCAGTAATGGGATTCTAGTGTTTTCTTTCCTTTTTTTATCTTTTAAATTTACTACAGTATGGATATCATCTGAATTTTTGTAGTATTTTTCCCAATTTTAATATATATAATAAAATTGGTACAATGGATATTTCAGGAATCTGATTGCATTCACCTCTCTGTACTTATCTGTTAGTTCTCTCTACTCTTTACCTTGATATTTAATCAGGTAGATCACCTTACTCATTTCCTTCTAGCCAGTATCAAGTGTGGTATTCTCCATACCTCTAGCACGATCTACCCCCATTAAAATATTACCCATATATGATGATCTAGCTCAATTCCCACATCTTCCTTTGATTCACAGATTCTTATCATTTTCCTACAAATTTGTCACTTGAATACATTCTGTCTTGCAATATTAACTTATTTTACAGTACGCGGGCCTCTCACTGTTGTGGCCTCTCCCGTTGCGGAGCACAGGCTCCGGTATTAACTTATTTTAAAGGCAATAAATCTCGATTCCAAATAAGAGTGTAGGTGCATTGAGTACAGTTATCATGTTATTTATTTTCATGATCGCTATAGTAGGTAGCCTAGGAATAAGAACCCAAATGGCCTCTAATAATCTCTTATTGGATTGAGTTGAAATGAATTGAATTAAATTGATGAACACTGAGAATCAGTAAATTAATATTTTAAAGTAAATGACAACAAACACCGATGCATAATTCAGAAGTAATTAATATGCTAAATGTGGTAAACAGTTTTAATGAGGTAGGCTGTTCCTGTAGCTTCCTAGAATTTTTCATTTAATTATCCAGTATGTAGAGAATTCTTTTTTGGCTAAACTACTTGTGTAAATTTGCTAGGGCTGCTATAACAGAGTATCGCGGGGTGGATTAACAACAGAAATTGATTGTCTCACAGTTCTAGAGGCTAGAAGTCCCGTATCAATGTGTTGGTGAGGGTTGGTCCCTTCTAGGGGCTGTAAGGGAGAACCTGTTTCATGCCTCACCCCTAGCTTCTGGTGGTTTGCTGGCAATCTTTGGTGTTCTGTGACTTGTAGAAGCATCTCCCTGATCTCTGCCTTCATCTTCACATGGCATTCTCCTTGTGTGCTGCCTGTGTGGAAATTTCCCCTTTTTATAAGAACGCAAGTCATATTGGATTAGGGCCCACCCTGATGACTTCATCTTTTCTTTTTTTTAACTTTTACATTGGAGTATAGTTGATTAACAATGTTGTGTTAGTTTCAGGTGTACAACAAAGTGATTCAGTTATACATATACATGAGTCTATTCTGTTTCAAATTCTTTTCCCAATTAGGTTGTTACAGAATACTGAGCCGAGTTCCCTGTGCTATACAGTAGGTCCTTGTTGGTTATCGATTTTATTTTATTTTTTTGAATTTTATTTTATTTTTTTATACAGCAGGTTCTTATTATCTACTTCATACATATTAGTGTATATATGTCAATCCCAATCTCCCAATTCATGCCACCATCACCCCCCACCCCCGCTTTCCCCCCTTTGTGTCCATATGTTTGTTCTCTACATCTGTGGCTCTATTTCTGCCTTGCAAACTGGTTCATCTGTACCATTTTTCTAGATTCCACATATATGCGTTAATATACGATATTTGTTTTTCCCTTTCTGACTTATTTCACTCTATATGACAGTCTCCAGGTCCATCCACATTGCTACAAATGATCCAGTTTCGTTCCATTTTATGGCTGAGTAATATTCCATTGTATACATGTACCACATCTTCTTTATCCATTTGTCTGTCGATGGGCATTTAGGTTGCTTCCATGACCTGGCTCTTGTAAATAGCGCTGCAATGAACATTGGGGTGCAAGTGTATTTTTGCATTATGGTTTTCTCTGGGTATATGCCCAGTAGTGGGATGGCTGGGTCATATGGTAATTCTATTTTTAGTTTTTTAAGGAACCTCCATACTGTTCTCTACAGTGGCTGTATCAATTTACATTCCCACCAGCAGTGTAAGAGGGTTCCCTTTTCTCCACACCCTCTCCAGCATTTGTTGTTTGCACATTTTCTGATGACGCCCATTCTAACCAGTGTGAGGTGATAGATACCTCATTGTAGTTTTGGTCTGCATTTCACTAATAAATAGTGATGTTGAGCAGCTTTTCATGGGACTATTGGCCATCTGTATGTCTTCTTTGGAGAGATGTCTATTTAGGTCTTCTGTCCATTTGTTGATTGGGTTGTTTGTGATATTGAGTTGCATAAGCTGTTTATATATTTTGGAGATTAATCCTTTGTCCATTGATTCATTTGCAAATTATTCTCCCATTCTGAGGGTTCTCTTTTCATCTTGTTTATAATGTCCTTTGCTGTGCAAAAGCTTTTAAGTTTCATTAGGTCCCATTTGTTTATTTTCGTTTTTATTTCCATTACTCTGGGAGGTGGGTCAAAAAAATCTTGCTGTGGTTTATGTCAAAGAGTGTTCTTCCTATGTTTTCCTCTAAGAGTTTTATAATGTCTTTAATCTGTTTTGATTTTATTTAGGTCTTTAATCTGTTTTGAGTTTATTTTTGTGTATGGTGTTAGGGAGTGTTCTAATTTCATTCTTTTACATGTAGCTGTCCAGTTTTCCCAGCACCACTTATTGAGGAGGCTGTCTTTTCTCCATTGTATATCCTTGCCTCCTTTGTCATAGATTAGTTGACCATATGTGCATGGGTTTATCTCTGGGCTTTCTATCCTGTTCCATTGATCTATATTTCTGTTTTTGTGCCAGTACCCTACTATCTTGATTACTGTAACTTTGTAGTATAGTTGGAAGTTAGGGAGTCTGATTCCTCCAGCTCCATTTTTTTTTTCCCCCTCAAGATTGCTTTGGCTATTTAGGGTCTTTTGTGTCTCCATACAAATTTTAAGATTTTTTTTCTAGTTCTGTAAAATATGCCATTGGTAATTTGATAGGGATTTCATTGAATCTGTAGATTGCTTTGGGTAGTAGAGTCATTTTCACAATATTGATTCTTCTAATCCAAGAGCATGGTATATCTCTCCATCTGTTTGTGTCATCTTTGATTTCTTTCATCAGTGTCTTACACTTTTCTGAGTACAGGTCTTTTACCTCCTTAGGTACGTTTATTCCTAGATATTTTATTCTTTATGTTGCAATGGTGAATGGGATTGTTTCCTTAATTTCTCTTGCTTATTTTTCATTGTTAGTGTATAGGAATGCAAGAGATTTCTGTGTACTAATTTTGTATCCTGCAACTTTACCAGATTAATTGATTAGCTCTAGTAGTTTTCTGGTGTCATCTTTAGGATCCTCTATGTATAGTATCATGTCATCTGCAAAGACTGACAGTTTTACTTCTTCTTTTCCAATTTGTATTCCTTTTATTTCTTTTCGCTTCTGTTTGCCATGGCTAGGAGTTCCAAAACTGTGTTGAATAATAGTGGTGAGAGTGGACATCCTTGTCTTTTTCCGGATCTTAGAGGAAATGCTTTCAGTTTTTCACCATTGAGAACGATGTTGGCTGTGGGTTTGTCATATATGGCCTTTACTATGTTGAGGTAGGTTCCCTCTATGCCCACTTTCTGGAGAGTTTTTATCATAAATGGGTGGTGAATTTTGTCAAAAGTTTTTTATGCATCTATTGAGATCATCATATGGTTTTTCTTCTTCAGTTTGTTAATATGGTGTATAACATTGATTGATTTGCATATATTGAAGAATCCTTGCATCCCTGGGATAAATCCCACTTGAATGTGGTGTATGATCCTTTTAATGTGGTGTTGGATTCTCTTTGCTAGTATTTTATTGAGGATTTTTGCGTCTATATTCATCAGTGATATTGGTCTATATTTTTCTTTTTTTTGTAGTATCTTTGTCTGGTTTTGGTGTCAGGGTGATGGTGGCCTTGGAGAATGAATTTGGGAGTGTTCCTTCCTCTGCAATTTTTGGAAGAGTTAGAGAAGAATGGGTGTTAGCTCTTGTCAAATATTTGATAGAATTCACCTGTGAAGCCATCTGGTCCTGGACTTTTGTTTATTGGAAGATTTTTAACCACAGTTTCAATTTCATTACTTGTGATTGGTCTGTTCATCTTTTCTCTTTCTTCCTGGTTCAGTCTTGGAAGGTTATACCTTTCTAAGAATTTGTCCATTTCTTCCAGGTTGTCCATTTTATTGGCATAGAGTTGCTTGTAGCAGTCTCTTAGGATGCTTTGTAGTTCTGCAGTGTCCCTTGTAACTTCTCCTTTCCTCTCCCTCTTTTTCTTGGTGAGTCTGGCTACTGGTTTATTAATCTTGTTTATCTTCTCAAACAACCAGCTTTTAGTTTTATTCATCTTTACTATTGTTTTCTTTGTTTCTATTTCATTTATTTCTGCTCTGATCTTTATTATTTCTTCCCTTCTACTAACTATGGGTTTTGTTTGTTCTTCTTTCTCTAGTTCCTTTAGGTGTAAGGTTAGATTGTTTATTTGAGATTTTTCTTGTTTCTTGAGGTAGGATTGTATTGCTACAAATTTCCCTCTTAGAACTGCTTTTGCTGCATCCCATATGTTTTGGATCATCGTGTCTTCATTGTCATTTGTCTCTAGGTATTTTTTTATCTCCTCTTTGATTTCTTCAGTGACGTATTGGTTATTTAGTAATGTATTGTTTAGCATACATGTGTTTGTGATTTTTACTTTTTTTCCCTGTAATTTATTTCTAATCTCATAGAATTGTGGTTCAGAAAAAATGCTTGATATGATTTCAATTTTCTTAAATTTACCAAGGCTTGATTCGTGACCCAAGATGTGATCAATCCTAGAGAATGTTCTGTGTGCACTTGAGAAGGGAGTGTGATCTGTTGTTTTCGGATGGCATGTCCTATAAATATCAATTAAATCTATCTGGTCTATTGTGTCATTTAAAGCTTGTGTTTCCTTATTACTTTTCTGTCTGAATGAGCTGTCCATTGGTGTAAGTGAGGTGCTAAAGACCCCCACTATTACTGTGTTACTGTCGATTTCCTCTTTTATAGCTGGTAACAGTTGCCTTATGTATTGAGGTGCTCCTATGTTGGGTGCATATATATTTATAATTGTTATATCTTCTTCTTGGATTGATCCCTTGATCATTATGTAGTGTCCTTCCTTGTCTCTTGTAACATTCTTTATTTTAAAGTCTATTTTATCTGGTATGAGTATTGCTACTCCTGCTTTCTTTTGATTTCCATTTGCATGGAATATCTTTTTCCATCCCCTCACTTTCAGTCTGTATGTGTCCCTAGGTCTGAAGTGGGTCTCTTGTAGACTGCATATAGATGGGTTTTGTTCTTGTATCCATTGAGCAAACCTGTGTCTTTTGGTTTGAGCATTTAATCCTTTCATATTTAAGGTAATTATCATTATATATATTCCTGTTACCATTTTCTTAATTGTTTTGGGTTTGTTTTTGTAGGTCCTTTTCTTCTCTTGTGTTTCCCACTCAGAGAAGTTCCTTTAGCATTTTTTGTAGAGCTGGTTTCGTGGTGCTGAATTCTCTTAGCTTTTGCTTATCTGTAAAGCTTTTGATTTCTCTATCGAATCTGAATGAGATCCTTGCTGGATAGAGTAATCTTGGTCATAGGTTCTTCCCTTTCATCACTTTAAATATATTGTGCCACTCTCTTCTGGCTTGTAGAGTTTCTGCTGAGAAATCAGCTGTTAACCTTATGGGAGTTCCCTTTTATGTTATTTTTTTGTTTTTCCCTTGTTGCTTTTAATAATTTTTCTTTGTCTTTAATTTTTGTCAATTTGTTTACTATGTGTCTTGGCATGTTTCTCCTTGGGTTTATCCTGCCTGGGACTCTGTGCTTCCTCAACTTGGGTGGCTATTTCCTTTCCCATGTGAGGGAAGTTTTCGACTATAATCTCTTCAAATATTTTCTTGGGTTCTTTCTCTCTCTCTTCTCCTTCTGGGACCCCTATAATGTGAACACTGATGTGTTTAATGTTGTCCCAGAGGACTGTTAGGCTGTCTTCATTTATTTTCATTCTTTTTTCTTTATTCTGTTCCATGGCAGTGAATTCCATCATTCTGTCTTCCATGTCACTTATCTATCCTTCTGCCTCAGTTACTCTGCTTTGGATTCCTTCTAGTGTATTTTTCATTTCAGTTATTGTATTGTTCATCTATGTTTGTGTGTTCTTTAATTCTGCTAGGTCTTTATTAAACATGTCTTGCATCTTCTCAATCTTTGCCTCCATTCGTTTTCCAAGGTCCTGGATCATCTTCACTATGATTATTCTGAATTCTTTTTCTGGAAGGTTGCCTATCTACTTCATTTAGTTGCTTTTCTGGGATTTTATCTTGTTCCTCCATCTGCTACATAGTCCTCTGTCTTTTCATTTTGTCTTTCTTTCTGTGAATGTGGTTTTCTTTCCACAGGCTGCAGGACTGTAGTTCTGCATTCTTCTGCTGTCTGCCCTCTGGTGGATGAGCTATCTAAGACACGTGCAAGCTTCCTGGTGGGAAGGCCTGGTGGTGGGTAGAGCTTGATGTTGCTCTGGTGGGAAGAGCTCAGTAAATCTTTAATCCACTTGTCTGATAATGGGTGGAGCTGAGTTCCCTCCCTGTTGATTGTTTGGCTTGAGGCGACCCAGCACTGGAGCCTACAGGCTCTTTGGTGGGGCTAATTGTGGACTATGGGAGGGCTCATGCCAAGGAGTACTTCCCAGGACTTCTGCTGCCAGTGTTCTTGTCCCCATGGTGAGCCACAGTTGCCCTCCGCCTCTGCAGGAGACTCTCTGACACTAGCAGGTAGGTCTGGTTCAGGCTCCTCTGGGGTTACTGCTCCTTCCCCCTGAGTCCTGATGCTCACACTACTTTGTGTGTACCCTCCAAGAGTGGAGTCTCTGTTTCCCCAAGTCCTGTTGAAGTCGTGCAATCAAATCCCAACTAGCCTTCACAGTCTGATTCTCTGGGAATTCTTCCTCCCATTGCCAGACTCCCAGGTTGGGAAGCCTGACGTGGAGCTCAGAAGCTTCATTCCAGTGGGTGGACTTCTGTGGTATAATTATTGTGATTGCACCCTTCCTACCATCTCATTGCAACTTCTCCTTTGTCTTTGGATGTGGGGTATCTTTTCTGGTGGGTTCCAGTGTCTTCCTGTCGATGATTGTTCAACAGTTAGTTGTGATTCCAGTGCTCTCTCAAGAGGGAGTGAGCGCACATCTTTCTACTCTGCTGTCTTGAACCAATCTCCTGTTTATCCATTTTAAATATAGCAGTGTGTACATGTCAATCCCAAACTCCCTAACTATCCCTCTCCGCCACCCTTCCCCCGGTAATCATAAGTTTGTTCTCAAAGTCTGTGAGTCTGTTTCTGTTTTGTAAATACATTTATTTATATCTTTTTTTAGATTCCCCATATAAGCGGAATATCATACGATAGTTCTCTTCCTCTGTCTGACTTACTTCACCCAGTATGACAATCTGACCCTATTTCCAAATAAGGTCATATTCTCAAGTACTGGGGGCTAGGATTTCAACATATGAATTTTGACAGTACACAATTCATCCTGTAATTCTCTTCTATTTATTTGATGCTGTGATTAATAGCAATATAAAACATTCCTCAAATACCTAAAAAAATTAGAAAATATAAGGCATTTGTTCAAAATCAGTTTAAAAATTGATATATTCCATGACAGTAATAAAAATTATTTAGAAAGGAGATAATCACTTTTATCTGGAATGGTCATTTATTTACTCAATATTATTGAGTAATATTCATTAGTTGAATATTATTGAATATTATTGTGAATATTACTCTGTAGACACTATGTAGACACTCAATACTTTTCTAAGCATTGAAGATCCAATAGATAACAAAAGATGCAAAGGCCCTGCCCTCATGGAGATTATATTTCAGTGGGAAATTGTTAGAGAAGGCTTCATACTCTTCATGTTATATTTATTGTATCTTCTTGAAATAAATGAAAACTGACTCTCCCCTAAAGCTAGCAATTTCTTCTTCAGCCATTTTAAGTAGATGTGAATCAGTCTTTGATGTCCCATGTAATGCAGAAATCAAGGGGACAGGGTTGGCATCCTCTGCTTCTCCTACCAAACAGCATCCCAGATTTTCTACCTTCCTTTAATACTCATTGATCCATGAGACCCATGCTCTTTGGCTGTAGAAGTTTTCTTTGTTTTGATCATCTTTACTAACATCTTACCTTTGTTCCCTGATTCAGTAAAGACTTGAGCACTTAGATTTTCCCCTTCTTTCTCCACCCCAAATCTGCCAGCATCCTGTGTTGTTTCAGCTGTCATGGGAACAATCCTTTGGCAACTCAGCCTCTCAGATCCTTTACCTTCTCATCTATAAGAAACTTGATTGCACTCTTAAGTTAATTGCTTTCATTTTGGTAATCTGTATGTTGCCATCACTTAGAAATGCTCTATGTCTAACACATTAAATCCACATAGTCCACTATTCAACTACAAACAACCGTTTTCCAGCGCTTTCACTCATTTACTCACAGTAAACTCTCAGTTTCTTAACCCCTCCATCTCTTTGCTTTATTAGACCCTGTCTTTATTTTCCTTCTGAGGTAGCTTCGGAGTATAGAGCTTGAATTGTTTTCTTTTCAGTTCTTTCAACTTTCTTGTCCCATTATTATTACAATATATTCAAGTGAAAACCCACCAAAACTAGATCAATATATTTGTCTGTGTTTTTGACACCCACACTGGGGCTTCCTGAGCTCTGCCAAAGAGAATTGGATAAGCATACAGATGGGTGCCATTCTGATAGCTAGTGTTTTCCAATCTCCAATTGGCTTCTAAATCTTTGCTCTTGACCTTTCTTTATTTCCCTAGTCTCACATTTGCCAGTGCCAGTTCTTCAGTCATTGTCCACAGTTCTTCAAGCTCTGATCTCCCTGAATCTCAGCAGATGTCTGCTTTTCACCTCAAATTGAAGCTCTTGGATGGGGTTCCTCAGTTTGCTGTCATGGAACAGTTCCTACATTAGAACCAGTGTTTCCCTCCTTCTTTTAGTAAACAAAGCATTGTTCATTCCCCTGCTGAGGACTAATTCCCCCTCTAGATCATCTTCTCCGACCTTTGTGAGGACCTCTCTTTCAGCCTTACTTTTCCTGTGTCTTTCTCTCTCTTCCTGTACTAACTCCTTCCATCAGCATTTGATGGGCTCAAGACTCTTACATGTGGAGGGGAAAAAGATATGGGAAAAACAGGCTTTGAGTTTCATCTCCCATTTATGGTCCCAGCCTTGCCTTTCTCACCTTCACAGTCACATTCCCTACCTCCACTGGCTCACTTGCTTTGCCTCCTAACCTCCTGTATATTTCTTAGAGCTACCATTACAAAATACCACAAATCAGATGCCTAAAACAACAGGAATTTATTCTCTCATGGTCTGGAGGCTAGAAGTCCTAAATCAAGGTGTCAGCAGGGCTCTGCTCCCTTTGAGAACTCTAAGGAAGTCTTCTTCCTAGCCTACACCAGCTTTTGGTGGTCACTACAATTGGTGGCATTCTGTGGCTAATTGGTGATATTCAGTGGCTAATCTGTGACATTCCATGGCTTGCCACTGCCTCACTTCAGTATCTGAATCTCTCATTCTATGGGGCCCTCCCTGTGTCCAGATTTTTCTTATCCTATAAGGACACCAGCCATGTTGGATTTAGAGCCCAACCTAATCCAGTATGACTTCCTCTTAACTTGATCACATCTGCAAAGACCTTACTTCCCAACAAGGTCACGTTCACAGGTACAGGGGTTAGGACTTGTACATATCTTTGGGGGGAACAAAGCTCAACCCTCCATCGACTCCACAGTGACTTCACCACGCAATTGAAACCATTCTTGCTGGGCTATCAAAATTCTTGTAGAGCCAATTCAGGGCCAACGTGAAGGCCATACAGTTCATGACACTTGGACAGATTGTTGATCATTTTTCCATCCCAGAACATTCTTCTCCTGGTGTCTGTGACACCTGCCATCTCAATTTCCCTCTTATTGCTCAAGCTATAGTGTGTTAGCCTCTTCTTTTCCTTCCACCCACAAATGTTGGTTTATCTCAGGGCTCTTCTTGGAATACTCTGCACAATGTCTCTGTGATGACTCAGTCCTCATCTCCAATCCAGACACTCTTCCTAAGCCATGGACAGTTTTTCTATCCACATATCGGACCCTCCTGCTCCAGGCATTTTACTCCAACTCCCTAAAACTGAATTCACTGTATCTACCACCTCCCATAAAATGCATTCCTTTGCCTGAGCTTCCCACCTCAGAAGCACTACTGAGAACATAAACACTATTAGTATCAGTGTTACTAACAATAATGCTCCTCACCCTTTTGCCAGAAATTAAAACCTGGATTGAACCTTGGACTCCTTTCATCTCTCACATCCAATCTTTTTTTAAATTATTTTTTTTATTGCAGTATAATTGCTTTACAACGTTGTGTTAGTTTCTGCTGTATGGCGAAGTGAACAGCTATATGTCTACCTATATCCCTTCCCTCTCAGACCTCCCCCCACCATCCCACCCATCTAGGTGGTCAGAGAGCACGGAGCTGAGCTCTCTGTGCTGTACCGCAGGTTCACATTCAATCTTAAAATAAAATCCAAAGTCCTTCTCTTGGCCTACAACACTTATCTTGCTCTCATCTACTTTCTTAGCCTTATTTCAGATCATTCTCCCACTACCATTTATTTCTGTAGTGCTACATTGGTTTTCTTTCTGTTTACATTTGTTTGTTTAAATACAGCAAGCCTTCTTATTTTTCCAGACCTTTGAATTGGCTGCCTACTCTGACTGGAGTTCTCTTTTTCCAGGTCTTTATATGTCTGGATCATTCTCCTTGAGTTCTTAGATCAGATAAAACCTTCTCTATATTAGTTAGAATAACCCTAGATGATGTAAACACACACACACACACGTTAGTTTCTAATAGCAGAAACACAATAGAAATTTATTTCTTGTTCATTTACCAGCCGAAGAGTTTGGTTGCTAGAGCTTCCTCAGTCTACACATTCGAGAACACAGGAGATGAAGGTTCTGCCATCTTTAACGCAAATCCCAAAGACGCTCTGGAGTTCTCTCCATTGCTGTAGTAGGTGAGGAAAGAGAATGAAGGATAATACGTTGGAGATTTTTGTGGGCCAGACCTAGGAGTGACATATTTCACTTCTGCCCACATTCTAATGGCCATAACTCAGTCTCACAGCAGCACCTAACTGGCAGGGACATTCAGTAGACAGCCTAAGACAAAACTCATTTGCTGGCTCATGGTTCTGTAAGTAAGAAGTTTGGGTGGGTTTACCTGTGTTTCTAACTAGGGTCTCACAAGGCCAAGATCAAGGAGTTGGGGAGCTTGGGCTCTCTTTTGGAGGCTCTGGGGAAGAATTTGCTTCTAGGCTCATTCAGGTTGTTGACAGAATTCAGTTCCTTGCAGTGGTAGGGCTGATGTCACTGTTTCCTTGTTGGCTGTCAGCCTGGGGCTGCTTTTAACTTCTAGAGGCCGCACTCACCTGGCTGCCTTCATCTCAGTAATGCAGATCATCTCCTGCATCAAATCCCTTTCATGCTTTGAATCTCTCTGTCTTCCACTATTAGCATTTGGAGGAAACTCTGATTTTAAAAGGGGCTCATAATGAGATTGGGCACACCAGGATCATCTCTTTTTTCCATATAAGGTGAGATAATCATGGGAGTGGTATCCCCCCACATTCACATCTTCCACCCACACTCAAGGAGGAGGAATTCGTACAAGTGTGAGAGTCAGTGAGAGTCATCCTTAGAATTCCTACCACAAAGTTCAGAGGCCTCATCATGCAGGTGTGACTTCGCTGAGCCTTACTTTCCTGGTGAAATGGAAATAACAGTACCTACTTCAGAGACTTAGTGTGAGAATTATGTGTGATAATACATGCCAAAAATGGTTAGCACTCACAACTCTTTTGTGGAAATAGTAAATGATCGATGAACACATGCTTTTAGTTGTAGAAATAGTACAGGTACTGTTACATCATAATAAGGACTCTTAACACCAAACATCCCTTGCAGGCGTGTCTCTAAAGTACATAGTCATTTTAATTCAGGAAATATTAGTTGAGCATCTACCGTGTACAAGTGGCTACATCAGAGGTTGGATGTTACATATGTGATTAAGATATTTTCATCTTTCCCTCAAAACATTCCCAGTTCAATTGCTTTGATGGAAAAATACGCAACTAAACATGAAGCTGTTCACTGTGTGGTATTTTCTGTAACTGGTGTGAGAACAAAGAAAGAGGTGATTTATCAGGGAGATAAAGTAGCATGGAGGAGGTGAATTTTTGCAGGCTTTAGAGTAGTGTTTCAGAGCTGAAGGACAGGCAAACCTAAGAACCATAGTGGAATAGTCAGTGACACAGAGCTGTGAATGTGCATCTCATGAAAATTAAATAGCCCACAGTTTAATATGACTGAGCACCCTGGGTAAGTGATCAAGAGTAGTGAGAGGCAAGGTGGCAGTCAGATCATCAGAGGTGCTGTAGCCATTGAAGTAATGATACAGGATGAGCTAACCCGTTTTAGAAAGTAAATGATTGAAATATGACTTTACTCTGAAACAGTCACAGCTGAACCTCTGCAACCATTGTCTCCGTTCAGTAGGTGAAGGAACTAGTAATTTAGAACTTTAGATGCAAAAAGCTAATTGATCTTAACAATACAGGTGGCAAAAGGATGAGAAGAGAAAAGCATTAAGTTTATTTGTTAACAGCTCTATTGTATTATATTTCTGTGCATTAGTCAGTGTAAAATAAAATCTACTTATTTTAAATCCTTTTAAATGGTGTTTATTTCCTGATGACACAATCTGCTAAAGTATTTACCCTTGGTGCATATTTCCATTAACCTTGTTGCTGATACAAAGGCTAAAGCTGTATATTTTTAGGGGCCTTGATTATGGAATAAAGCCTAGTGACATCATTATAAAACCACATCTGAATAAGCTTTAGAGTCTTTGTCTTTCTATCCGATTTAGAAAATGCAACAAACTGGGAGAATACCTCTATTAACAGATACTACATTCTCAGATTATTAGGGTGTCCTTTCTCTAAAAATAGAGACAAGGAGGGATTAAAAACTCTAAAGCTGTAAATGCTATAAAGAAGTACCCAGTACACAGACATCAGGGATATTAGGGGAACTTAGTTGTATTGAATACATATTAAGAAAAAAGAGGCAGAAATTAAATTCAAAGTACTCTTTCCTCATATTGTACTTTTGTCAATATTTTTCACTGTCTATATGAAAGCTTCAGTTCCCTAAAGGATAAAATTCCCTTAATATTTTTATAAATTATTTTCAAAATAGTATTTTTGTATCACAGATACAAAAAATTAATGCCCAGGAAAGCTTACGTAACTTCTCTTAGTAAAAGAATGACTCAGTGATGCAATTGGAAAGAAAATGCTTTTATTCATTCTCCTAAGCGCTTGATAGCTATCTTAAGTTGGAAAAGAAATGCCTTTTACAATATATTTGATTTTATCCACAGCAAATGTTTGACTGTTTCAAAAACAGTGATTATTATTCATTCTTGGTTTTACAAAGTGAGTATATACTTGAGTCCTGAGTCCTGAGTCTTTCCATTGCAAATGATAGAAGTCCAACTATTTCATTTTTGTTTCTTTCTGGAATGGGATTATTTCCCCGTTTTAACTGTGGGCTTTCTCCATGGACTGGAGAACATAGTCAGCAGCAGCTCTGAGCTCATACCGTACTGCCTGGAGAAATTCCCTGACCAGATTGAAAAATACTGAGGAAGGATGCTGGTTGTTCCATCTTGGATCCTATGCCCAACTTTGGGACCAAAGAGGAAGGCTATGGGTACTAGAAGAAGAGAAGAAAGAAAAATACAGCCACAGCGGAAATCATTATGAGCTGGAGCACTACCCCAAACGTTGACTCTTAATAATTCTAAAATTTGGCTCCAATATTTGTTGTACTTACAAATATTAGAATCTTACTGCCAGTAATTTTGGTGTGAATGCACTTAGTAATACGTCTGTCTCCTTGGAAATCATTCAGCTCTGCTGTCTGCCTGCGTTCTTCCTTTTGAGAATTTCCCTGAAATTCTATTTTCTTTTTTTAAATTCTTATTTATTTATTTGTTTGTTTCTTTATTTATTTATAGCTGCGTTGGGTCTTTGTTGCTGTGCACGGGCTTTCTCTAGTTGCAGTGAACAAGAGCTACTCTTTGTTGCAGTGCAGGGGCTTCTCATTGTGGTGGCTTCTCTTGTTGCAGAGCATGGGCTCTAGGTGCACAGTCTTCAGAAGTTGTGGCATGCAGGAACAGTAGTTGTGGCTCGCGAGCTCTAGAGCACAGTCTCAGTTATTGTGGCACAGGGACTTAGTTGCTCCACGGCATGTGGGATCAACCCGGACCAGGGCTCGAACCAGCGTATCATGCATTGGCAGGTGGATTCCTAACCACTGCACCAGCAGTGAAGTCCTGTCTATTTTCTTAAAATTGAATCTCTATTTTGTCGATCTATTTCCTCTCATTTTTGAGACCCTCAAATCTGTCAATGCATGGATATTTTTTCCAAAATAAGAAATGAATTTTTAGAATATTTTTCTATCTTTTTGTATTGAAAGAAGGCCATTCGTTTCTTGATTTTTATCATCTGCATAGGACATCTCAGAGCCCTCCTGCTACCATTAACAGTGCATCACACCTGTGGTATCAGTTTTGTAGCTCAAGTCTAAAAAGCTTAGATGCCCTATCTCCATTCATTTGTGTATATTCAACGTATATACTTTAAAATGTCACCTATTTTTTTCTGGCACTAAAAGAATTGCTGAAGACAGAGTGGTAAACTTCACGCAACCTTTACGTTCTCAGTTATACATTGCCTTAACTTTGGTTTCAGTTAGCTAGTTTAAACCTAGTGGCTATATAACACTAATAGAAGTAATCAAAACATAGTAATAGGTAGTCTCCCAAACATCTTGAAGAATTTTACATTTTATTATGCTTGACATTGTTCCAAAGTTATGGATTTTGCTAGACACATGCAGACGTACATACTAATATAATATCATGTAATATAACATAGCATAATGCAACACAGTATAATATACATGAAAAGCCTAATGAACATCAATAGAAGACTAGTCAAACAAGTATGGCTAATAATAATATGTACACTGTTATACTGTACAGTCATTTAATGGAAGGAGCAGATCTTTACCAATAGGGTAGCTTCTTCAAAGTATAATGTGAAGTACTCATGCAGAAAAGTGTATTTATACAAATATTTGTATATTTGATTATATATTTAGACTACCTCTGGAGGTACACATGGATGTGTAATAATTGCTAAGCTCCTGGAAGGAAGTGGATAATTGGGAAACGAGTAGAGGGAGACAATTTTGATATAAGCTCTTTTCCATCTTTTAGATTATGTATCATGCATATATATGAATGGATAACTTTCAAAATTAAGTATAATATAAAAATAATTACAAAATGGTAAATTATAAATACTAAAAAAAATTTGGAAAGAAATGTAAAAGAAAATTTGCCCACAATTTCACCTACCAGAGACTATGACTAATTACATGTTGACTTACATATTTGCCATCTTCTAATCTTGTTTTGTTAATGCACATATATACACATATCTTTGGGTCAGACTGTTTTACAGTCTTTTACCACTATAATACATAGTGATCATAATACCAAATTACTAAGTTCTTATCTAAATTATTCTTTCAATGACTGCGCAGTATTTTTACATATTTCACAATGTATTTAAGTAAATCATTACAATATTTGGATTATTTCTAATTTTTCTCTATTGTAAACAACACTGCAATTTCAACATCCTTTTATGTAACATTTTGTATGTATGCATTTCTAATTTCTTACAATTAATTCCTCAAATGTTTTTGTGGGTTATTTAAAGATTCTTCTTCATATTTTGTAAATATTTTTAACATACATTAAGTGTGCTTACCATTTTCATGGCACTATAATTCTTTTTTTTATTTTTATCATTCATATTTTTATTACCTCATTTATGGTGGTTTTTCAATGAAGTCATTTTTGCTTGAAATTGTAGTCAAATCTAGAAATACCTTCCTTCATAGTTTCTTCCTTAGATAAGAAAACTAGATAGATTTTCCTCATCCCAAGAACAGATAAAGTTTTCCTGATATTTTTCTTGATAGTTTATATTTTCCAAATATTTTTGTATGTACCAGTTTCTATGAGCCTTTCAGTTACCTAATGATGTATAAAGGTTAAAGTTTTATTCCCATTTGGCAGATGAGGAAATAGAGATTCTGAAAACTGAATTGATTTGCCTGGAATCATAAAGCTAGTTAATGACAAAGCTAGGACTAAAATTTTGGTGCTGTAACTTTGTGACTCCCAACTCACAAATGTCAGCTAGCTAAAGTAAGAGAATGATGGGAAATTCTATTACATTATTAATAATATTCAGTGGTGTCAAAATATTAATACAGCATTCATATCCTTATCACATTATCAATGTATTCTTAAAGACAGCATGTCAATTAAAATGTGTCATCAGATGTTAGCTTTAGTTTTTAAAGTTTAAAGCAAGCCTACTTATGTTAAATGGGAACTGTCTAATTTTGGGGACTCATAAACTGAGGAGATAAATGTAGAAAATATAGGTCTGCAGAGTGTAGTATTGCTAAGAGAGGGGCCATTTCTTCAAAGTCAGTAGTGAAAAGTTATGCAATGTAAACTGGGATTTTTTTTTTTTTTTTTTTTTTTTTTTTTTTTTTTTGCGGTAGGCGGGCCTCTCACTGTTGTGGCCTCTCCCCTTGCAGAGCACAGGCTCCGGATGCGCAGGCTCAGCAGCCATGGCTCACGGGCCTAGCCGCTCTGCGGCATGTGGGATCTTCCCAGACCGGGGCACGAACCCGTGTCCCCTGCATCGGCAGGCGGACTCTCAACCACTGCGCCACCAGGGAAGCCCTGTAAACTGGGATTTTTATGACTGTCCTGCTGCATGACCTCATGTCATTCCTGCTTCAGTTAACTATGGTCATGAAAGAATAATATATCCTTTTAACCCACTCACAGAAATGGTAGTTTGCTAGAGCTGCCATGACAAAATATCAGACTGGGTGGCTTAAATAACAGGAATTTATTTTCTCACAATGCTGGAGGCTAGAAGTCCAAGATCAAGGTGTCAGCACGTTTGGTTTCTCCTGAGGCCTCTCTTCTTGGCTTGCAGATGGCCACCTTCTGGCTATGTCCTCACATGTCTTTTCTCTCTACACATATATCCCTGGTGTCTTTGTGTCCAACATTCCTCTTCTTATGAAAACACTGGTCGAATTGGATTAGGACCCACACTAACAGCTTCATTTTTTTTTTTTTTTTTTGCGGTACACGGGCCTCTCACTGTTGTGGCCTCTCCCGTTGTGGAGCACAGGCTCCGGATGCACAGGCTCAGTGGCCATGGCTCACGGGCCCAGCCACTCCACGGCATGTGGGATCCTCCCGGACCGGGGCACGAACCCGTGTCCCCTGTATTGGCAGGCGGACTCTCAACCACTGCACCACCAGGGAAGCCCTAACAGCTTCATTTTAATGTAATCACCTCCTTAAAGACCCTGTATCCAAATGTATTCACATTCTGAGCTACTGAGGTTAGGGAGACAATGTATGAATTTTGGAGGGATATCATTCAGCCCATAACAGTAGGTATAATTTGCAATGATTGTATTACAACTGCACACCAAGATAGTCAAAATTAAACAGACAAATATCTATTCCTTCCTCCCTCACTCCTTCCCTCCCTTCCTTCCTTCCTTTTTTTCGGGAAGTAAAACCTAAAGAATATTTGAACAAAATATTTTCAAGGCTGTTGATTTGTGGTTTTTTCATTCATTCATTCATTCATTCATTCATCCATTTATGCAAAAGACACAGACAATATAATAGTGTTTGACTAAGGAAGGACTGACCTGGCGCGTATAGACATGTAGCTTACAGTTTTCCTCTCTGGATTCCCATCTCTCATATCATTTCGCCTACTCTACTGGAGTTATTGGTTGACTTAGTTGTCTTTCTCACTAGATTGTGAGTGCTTTGAGGGCAGGAACTCTATCTTTCATGTTCTATCCTGAAGACATGGGAGGCTATCAACATATAGTAAATGAACAATAAACATTGTTTTCAGGGTGAAGAAATCAATTTTTTTTCATTTATATTAAAACTAGATATGATTATGCGGACAAAGTGTCAAGATGCCAGACTGGTATTCAGAGGGATGTTCAGAGACAGACTAATTTATCTGAAACTGACAGCCAGACAAGTTGATTGGTATCAGAGAAGTGACACATGACCCCAATGCTTGACATCCATTGGGTAAATATCGGCTTCTTATTTCACTGTATCACACAACTACACAGACTATGCAAAGCTCATAAGCACACAATTTGTGCAAAACCCCTGAGAGGTGCCATCCCATGGCTATAAATATGACTCATTTGCTTATATTAAAGGATGTAAAAATCCATCATTTTAAACCTTTGAAGTAGTTATGTAATTCAATTCCATGTAATCACAACAAAAGACATATATATTTTAAACATAAAATTGTTGTTTTACTATGAGTGTGAAACTTCATATGAGTGTTAGTAAATGACCTATGACTTAAACAAAGGCATCCTGCTTGCTTGACTAAAAATCCCATCCCTATGTTTACTGTACTTCCCAGTTGCCTTCAAACCTAGAACGGTAAGAAAAAAATTGCCAAAAAAATATTCCAATAGTTTAGGGAAGTTTGTCTCATATATCCCAAGTTTTAAAGACTGTTTTGCAAAGTTGATATCCTTGTACTGCCCTCTCTACTTTTTCTCCACCCTACTGTGGAAATGTATACAAGTCTAGCAACTCCTAGGGAGATACTACCAAATATGAAAATATTTGGATATCTATTTCATGTGGGGAGATTAGAAAGTCACTTTCTGCCACTTGTGTAGCTCTATTACGCAAAAATCAAGAGGATGCTTGTCGTAAATTCTATTAGGTTGGAACTCGGGGTGTCGAAAAGACTATATAGATAATTTTAAGAGAGTTCCCTTGCAGCCAAATCACTGCTATAAAGTTAAGCTTGGTTTTTAAAATATAAATCAAATAAATGTTTTTCATAAAACTACATACTTTTGGTGTAAACTGAACTCCCACAAACTTTTGAGTAGACATTCCACAAATTCAGCATTTATTGAATTCTTCCTCTGAAAAAACATTTTATAAAAATTGAACTTTGGCTTTCTTATTTTTTCCATTATTTTATTTTAATGACAACAGTATTCCGATCTATCATTGTAAATAAATAGACTATTTAAAAAAATGTGCTGAAAATAAAATTAGCTCATAGATACGAACATTAACCAAACGTAAATCAAGATATTTAAGGAACATTTCAGAGTGTAATTAAGGAAATAGAAATCTTGTAAAATTACTATCATGAAAAGTCTAAGAAAAGTTCATTATAATTTCAGTGATAGTGAAGCTGTTCACCAAATATAAAGAGACAAAGAGGTGATGGCCTTAAGACAAATTAAACAGGTACATAGTAATTTATTTTTTCCCTTTGATGGGTATAGTAGCATGAGTAAACAAATACCTGGATTTACATTTTATCAATACTCTCATAATTAATTTTTATATGTGATTTACTGTGTAATATGAAAAATTAAGAGCCTGAAAATGTGAGCATTTGGGAACTAATAGTAAAATATTAATGCTAATACATTATCTTCAATTTTGTGTCTATAAGTGTTTTGGTGCTAATATCCTCATTGTAATTTGTTGTTAATCAGTGGAATTTTAGTTCTTCCCTAAATTAGTTCCTCTTTTAAGTATCTGTCTTCATCGCCAGAGAGACACTATCATTTATAATTTTGCACAAATATTCTTCTCAAATCACCGTTTTATATTGTAATTTATTGAAGCAATAAAAATTAAAGTGGTTTGGAATCATGGGTATATAATGAATATCTACACCAGAAAAAACACAGCATCTTTGAGGTTTGAAAAAATAACCCAAAGCAATATGTAGTTCAGAAGAGATATCTGAAAATATCTTGTACACATCTTATCTGCTGTTTCTCAGCATATAAAACACATAGTAGATGCACATAGCAGGTGATGCACGACAAAAATTTATGGAATGAATAAAGAAATAAATAACACAAAAGCTATTTCTGAAGGTGTATATTGTCATATAAATATACTTCCTTTCCCCAAAATTGACTATATGTTTTAGATTTAGCAGAAAATTTTTATCTGACCTTTAGATAACTACAGGATAAACTTTTTTTTTTTTTTTTTTTTTTTTTTTTTTTGCGTTACACGGGCCTCTCACTGTTGTGGCCTCTCCCGTTGCGGAGCACTGGCTCCGGACGCACAGGCTCAGTGGCCATGGCTCACGGGCCTAGCCGCTCTGCGGCACGTGGGATCTTCCCAGACCGGGGCACGAACCCATGTCCCCTGCATCGGCAGGCAGATTCTCAACCACTGCGCCACCAGGGAAGCCCCAGGATAAACATTTTTAAAGTACATTATTTGCAGTATTTATGAGCATTAGTTAGTTAGTGGAAGTGCATTTAAATTAAAAGAATCCGTTAGCGTCTGCTGTTGTTGATGGTTTAAAATTGTTTGGTCTTACCTGTGTAATGCATTCTCCTTTATAAAATGCTTTTGTGGCTATTTGTCTTATTTTATCTTTACAATAATTGTAGGTAGAGATGTTACAAAAATATACTATAAAGCCAAAATTTCAGTGATTTACTCATATTTATACAAATCAAGACTGTAAACTCAAACCCAAGTCTTTGCTGATTCCTTTTCTCTCTATTTTTTTTTTCCTTGCACCATAATGCATCCAATAGTATTTCAGGTTTTGCCTCCCTGCTTTTGTAATGGGTTTTAGCTTTATACAATAGCAACTATATCAAAGAAAAAAAAAGAAATTGATCAGATGATTATTAACAAAACTCAGGTACAGTTAATACCAGCTTTATCTGTGAAATCCACCATAACAATTTGGTTTGTTCCAAAGTCTCTTATCCCAGTGTTTAAAATTTTAAGTACTATGAATTGGAAATGTGAGGGAGATTTCGCTTTTCATGTTGTACTCTTTTGCAGTGTACTAGTTTAATTTTTTAATATGTGAATGCATACAATTACCCCCAAAATATAAATAACTAGTTCAATGAAGAAAACTAGGAAAATGCAAATTATATAAATAAGGACATAATCATGTTTATTAACATTATTTCTAATTGTCAAATAAATACTATTCTATGTCAGGTATTGTTTTAAATCATTTACATGTAAATGTAATACTAATGTATGTTTTTGCTATATTAGGTATAGCCAAGCCATCCTGGATTCAGATATATTGCCTTGCATCTGTTTCATTATATCATATTTTCTAACTTTTATAAAATATAGTTAAGTTGTATCTGTCTGTCTGTCTGTCTATCTATCTATCTATCTATCTTATTACCCAAATAAGGTTTTGTTATTTTCTCTCCTCAAGGTCAATAACCATGTCTTAATCTTTTTTGTTTGTTTGTTTGGTTGGTTGGTTTGGTTTTTTGTTTGTTTGTTTGTTTTTTATAAATGTATTTATTTTTTTTATTTTTGGCTGTGTTGGGTCTTCTCCGCTGCACGTGGGCCCTCTCCAATTGTGGCAAGCGGGGGCTAATCTTCGTTGCATTGCGCAGGCTTCTCGTTGTGGTGGCCTCTCCTGCTGCGGAGCACAGGCTCCAGATGCATGGGCCTCAGTAGTTGCGGCATGCCAGCCTTAGTAGCTGTGGCCTGCAGGCTCCAAAGCGCAGGCTCAGCAGCTGTGGCACATGGGCCCAATCGCTCTGCGGCATGCGGGATCTTCCCGGACCAGGGCTCGAACCCGCGTCCCCTGCATTGGCAGGCGGACTCCCAAACACTGCGCCACCAGGGAAGCCCCGGTTTTTGTTTGTTTTGAACAGTCTTTGAAAGGAAAAGGGGAGAAGGTTGTTTGGGGGTTATATAAAAGAAAGAAAGGGATCCATTTCTCCTGTCTTTTATCACCTGTAAACTGTACCATTTTTCACTTTCCTCTCCTGAATCCGTGCTCTAAAGACATTGTCCATGTAAGAAACATACAGATTCCCAAAGCACAAGTTTTGACACAGTGAGCACCCATTGATTAGACTCTGAAGTGGATGATTGGATGGATGGATGTATACATAGGTAGATAGATAGATTTAGCTCAGATTTTCACAGATCTCATTAACCTGAATATACAAATAATTCTCATTAGTTCTAAGACTCATATTTCATTTTTTCATTGCCCTCACCTCTGGTAGATGATCTCTGCCTCCTGCAAAGTAATCCACATGCATTTCTGTGGAGCCATATGGATTTTCTCACATGCACTTAGGATCAAGCCTGACACCAGTTGGTCAAGTGCCATAGTAACTCCATTAGACATTTCCATGGCCCTGATCTAGATATCCCATATGCCCATATCCAGGCATCAGGAGCACTGCTACTCTTCCACTGCTCTTCTACCAGGCACCTGAGTCTCTCCCACTGCTATGCCAGGGAAGGTAGTTTCCCATCAGGGGCCACCTTAAATTCCCCCAGGCCAGGTGGGCACTAGGATTGCTCTTCCAGGTAGGGCTGTCCTGGCTGGATCCTATACCCCTCTACTACTGTACTTAGCTGAGTGGTGGGAGAGCCCAGGTCTTTCTCTGTTCATTTCCATTTGTCTTATTGCGATGAAGTTTTCACTCTTCAACCATCAGGAATGTCCAACGTATTAGGAGTCATAAGGGGATGCCTATAAGATGCATCCTTGTTCTCAAATAGAGTGTAATCCCCCCCCACCACCGTGAATACCTATGACTGAGATAAAGATGCTCACGACAGAGATTTGTTAAAAGGGCCAATAAATAGAGTGTAAACAAAGCACCTGCTGAGAATCAGGAGATGTTCCATGAATAATATAATCTTTGAATAGGGTTTTGATGAAAGGGAGGGATGTCTCTGATGAACTGGGAAATATTGGAAGCACCAATAGAAAATTTGTAGAGCTTAGTAATGTAGTTTGGGTGTGGTCTTATGTTTGAGTCATTACCAGGGCAAAATGATTCCAGCTCTGCGAATTAGTTTGAAAGCGCGGCACTGGATGTTGGTCATGGTTAATTGCTCACCCGGCCAAAGAGAAGCATGTTTCAAGTTAAGGTTTCTATGAGGAGCAGGAGATCAATGATGTTCAGGCTAAAGAAAGCCTCTGCTTTTATTAATTATAAGGTCAGAATCTGATTTTTCTGGAATCAAAAGTCTGAGAAGCAGGAGTGGAGCAAGGTCTATACACTGGCAGAGAGGCATGCACCCTGACATACCGTGTGCGCTCTGGCATAGCTCATTGCTTTGCAGGCATCTGTGGAAGACACAGAACCTTTTAGGTCTTGCTGCCTAAGATGTGCTCTAACTGAACGATGCCCTAGCGCTGGTTTTCAAGTTGGAATACCAAATGACAGAAGGAGATGGGGTCAGTAACTACCTAGATGGTCCCCACATTTTTCAACAGCCAGGTGATGATCTGTGGGCAGGATGCACAGAAAGAAGAGAGGAAAATCAGGGAAAAGTTGTATTTTTTCCTCTGTGAAATAATACTAGGAAGTTCTCAGAAAAAGAACCAGAGAACATGCATCAGATGATAAAGAATCAAAAACTGCTTTTTAATTTTCTGATGGGAGAAACCAATGAGAAGATAGAAATTCCTCCCTTTACCCCAGGAGTTAAAATCATTGCCTATTTATTGGTTCATTTTGTAAATAGAGATCAATGAAATTCTCCGAACAACAGCATGAAATCAATGGGAAAATAGCATATAATTCATGGCCAGTATTGTAAATTATAGTTTGCTTGACGGTAATCGGCGAGGTTTCCATGCACCAGGATGCATTTCCTTGTAACACGTCTCAGGATAATGCCTGTGGATCCATTTCAAATGCATAGTAGAGTCATCTGTTTTTCCCTGTCCACAACTCCCTGTGTTTGATCTTATGCAAATGATGCAATCAAGCAAATGGGAAACAAGATGTTGTTGCTAAGGGGCTCTGACAAACAGTGGCCTTATGTTTTTAGGGTTCCCCCACCCTCCATTTACTGACTCAGATTTGTGTACATACCTGCAATTGTTTGAATCCATTGATCCATTACGCTGCCCTTGAAGGACCTATTCACATCTGTACAGACATATTACCAGTTGCAGTCACGCAGGGAGTAGAGGATTATCATTATATTCCTCTTTGCTTTACATTTTAAATTGGTGGTTTTGCTTATGGCTTCGCTCCCAAAGAATGCCTTAGTCTGCTTCCCCTGGAACTTTTTCACTTTTTTCGTTGATTCTTTTTTTAAAAATCCCCCATTCCATCTGTTGCTTTTTCACACAGCTACTCTTTTCCCCCACCTGATGCTGTCTCCTGTTTTCTTTCTCTAATTCTTTTTTCCCTCATCCTTGCCATCTCCTCCCATTTCACCAAGGATTTCCCAACCACATCACCTGGGCAGCTTCTTCTACCATGTGTCATGTTAGGTTCTAGCTTCTTCTTTTTTTTCATCCCTCATCATACAAAGTACACTAGTGACACTTCATCTTCTTATGGAAATACATTGAGAATAATCTACTTTGGGGTGGACAGGGCAAGCATAAAAATGACTGGAAGGTCAAAAAAGCTGTTTTATCAGACTGGCTCTCTTTGTACTAGTGAGTTGATATGTTTTAAATTTTCAGAATCAACAGAAAAGCCTCAGCTCCTATTGTAGCAAAGACATAGCAATCATATTTCCCAAACCAGATATATGACCTAACAAATTATTTTGTGTGTGAGAATTAATATATCTTTAAAAAATGGAGAAAATGTTAATTCTGCATAGGTTTGAAAATCTTGGCTGTATGGTCATCATAGCCATAAATGAAGTGCCAGTTGAGCATGGAGGCTTTATAAATCTCAGTTGATAAGACATCTACCTATATAGCTCTATTTCTGTGAATATCTGTATATTTATTTCTATAGCTTGAGTTAATATCTGACTTACTCCCATACAATTAGTAGCAAATGAACCACAATCACTCTCAGGGGGTCCCCTCCCCTCCCGTTATGGTGTGAAACCTTCCAGGGTCTTCCATAGTTTCTTGGCATTTAGAGTGTGACCATACATGGCGCCTTCCTCCTCTATGCAAAGGGATCACTATTGATATGACCCGCTCAGATCTAGTATATATCTTCATTGCTTCTGTGTCACACCTGGGAAGTTGAAGTCTGCCGTGTTTTCTGTGGCACTGCCTGTCTACATACACCAAGGTCTTTACTTTGGCTGGGGTCTGTCTCCACCCTGGAACTCTACCTTGGAAACAGGGATCAGAGCCCCTCTTCCCAAGAGCCTGCACATTTATTTCTCCTTGCTTCTATCTTTATTCCATCAATATGGGGAACCTGAGGTGGAGAAGTGGAGGGTCTATGCACTTCTCGTTTCTCCCAAACATTATATCTGAACCTCGAACCCTCTCTGTTCCTCTCTGTCCAGGAGGGTTCTCTTTCTGCTTCCTGAGCAGACACATTCTGTTTTATAAAGGAGTTCCTATTTTGTAGATAAATTCTGAAGGTATAATTTGATTGAGGAAAATTTAAATGAACATTTAAATGAGGGTCAGGGGTAGAGAAGAGCAGAAGAAAAAAAGACACAGGCTAGGATGACAACCATATTGATCTCGGCTCCTGTGGTACAGATACCAAGCATGACAGAGGCTCAGAGGACGAAGTTATCCCTGAGGGCTCCAATTTTAGACCCCACTGGTTCCTCCAGAGAATTGGTCAAACCATGAAAGGAGAAAAATACAAGGTCAATACAATGAAGGGAGAAACAAGGCAACAAGACAGCTACTGCTGAGGAGTGACAAGGATCCATTTCAAATTGGAAAACCTAGAATTATAGTAGCTTCTTTCAGCAGTGCCTCTCAGTCACATCTCAGAGACATGAGAAGTGTTAGAGAAATAAGATGATGAGATTTATCCAGAGCTAGGAATTGGGAAAGCAGATACAGAAGAGGACTGGCGAGGTGGAAACCTCTAGGGACCCAAGAGAGTGGCTTTCAAATGGGTGATCAAAGATCATAGCAAGGAAAATGCAAATATTCAAATACTCTGGAAATAAAAGATACTAAGAGGCTGTACATTATGTGGTGGCAAAGGAAGGATTGTAGGGATATGACCAGTGGAAGAGGTGGGCATTTAACAGTTTGTGGTCAGAGAGGGCATATTTTAGATCAAGAATCTTGGAAATAGTTCCAAAGATGATCAAGTAGTGGGTATAACTATGCTGCCTGTTGAATAAATGAAGCAGAAGTGAAGGGCATTACATTTGAGGAAGTTAAAGTGCAGCCAGATCCAGAGATGAGTCATCCTTGAGGATGTTGGACCTGCCAAAAAAGGGATTATGATTGAAAAGAAAACTGAGCCAATGCTGAAGTCATTGAGGAAAGGAGAAGTATGATGACACAGGAAGTGTAATAGAGCATTTGTCAACTAGGTCTTGGGCACACATCTCCTTAAATAATGAATTGATATTGGTAAACTCTGACTGTCTTTTCTCCATCTAATATATACATGTATATCACAGAATTTGAAAAATATATGTAACCAAAAAACTTAACTGATCTGTATGCCCTCACTTCGAGAAAACCACTGTTAATATATTAAAAAAAATTTTTTCTCCATAATAGATTGTAGGTTTTTTTAATTTTTATTTTATATTGAAGTATAGTTGATTAACAATGTTGTGTTAGTTTCAGGTGTACAGCAAAGTAATTCCGTTATACATATACATGTATCTATTCTTTTTCAAATTCTTTTTCCATTTAGTTTATTACAGAGTATTGAGCAGAGATCCCTGTGCTATACAGTCGGTCCCTGTTCGTTATCTGTTTTAAATACAGCAGTGTGTACCTGTCAGTTCCAAACTACTCCCCCACCCTTCTCCCTGGTAACCATAAGTTCATTCTCTAAGTCAGTGAGTCTGTTTCTATTTTGTAAATAAGTTCATTTGTATCATTTTTTTAGATTCAGCATATAAGCAATATCATAGGATATTTGTCCTTGTCTGACTTACTTCACTTAGTATGATAATCTCTAGGTCCATCCATGTAGCTGCAGATGGCACTATTTCATTCTTTTTAATGGCTGAGTAATATTCCATTGCATATATTACCACATCTTCTTTAATATTTTGGTGTATCTCTATCCTCTGGGTTTTTTAATGAAGTATTCATGTTTGAGAATTATGTTTTGGCATTCAAACAAGTACAGCTTTGCCTTTTTCTTGTCTTTTAATAGTGAATCGCCTCCATCTTACAATTACATTGGTCTGACAAATTGTATTCAATAGATTCTTGGAGACTTTCAGATATTACTCTGTTTCTGAGAAAATTTGGCAATCTGGGTAAGGGGCATAGATAGAGGTCTCCCTCCGGTCTTGCCCAATTCATTTATTCAACAAGTAAAACTGTACTAATTAGCTCTCATCAATCCTGAAGACATCTTGGTGAACATGATAGAAAATATCTTTCTGAACTCAAAGAGTTTACCTTCCCCTGGGAGGGATATAAAGTCAAGAAATCAATGACAAGGCAATTTCTGACATGTTTTGATAATAATAATAGGTAACTAAACAAGGTGATATGACAGAGAGTACCTGGGGATGGATTGTGGTGGCCATGCTGTTAGATTATCAAGAAAGACCACTCAGAGGAGGATGAGCCTGAAGGATGAGATAAATTCAGCCAAGTACAAAGAAGGAGAAAACAGATTTTACTTACAAGAAACAGCACCTGCAAAGGCCTGGAGGTGCGAGATTGCAGTGTTGGAGGAACATGAAGGGACAGAAATGTCCAGTGTATGAGAGGCATGAGAAGTAGGCATTTGTCAAATGAAGTAGGATCTCATTGACCACAAGTATGTTTCATTCTAAGAGCAATAGGTGGCCACTGCAGGGTGTTACTCTGGGGAATCAAAAGATCACTCTGGACTGATGATCTTGCTTCATTCTTCACTGAGAAAATGGAAGCAATTATAAGATAAATCCACACCGACTCCCACCACCATCTTCCTACCTACCAGCATTTGTACCCACATAATCTGCCTTCCCTCCTGTTACCATAAGTTATCTGTCCCTGCTCCTTCTAAGTACAAATTCTCCACTTTCATACTTGGTTCCAGTCTTTCACATGGTCAAGGAAAAAGCTCCAGCAACCCTCTCCTCTTACATTCATGACCAATTCTGCACTCTGTGTTGGGTCATTCCCATCAGCAAACATAATTTTTATCTCATTTAATTATTTAAAAACATCTCCTCTGGACTCTACTCACCTTCCATCTATTGTTTCACTTCTCTGCTTTCTTCTACAACAAAACATCTTGAAAAAGTTGCTTATATTCACTGTCTCTAATTCATCTTCTCTCATTCCCTCACAAAGCCACTGGAGTCAGGCTTCGACACCCATAACTTCACTGAAACTTCTATCGCACAAATACCAGTGACTGCCATATTGCTAAACTCGGTGGTCAATTTTTAGTCCTCCTCTTATTAGACCTATCACCCATAAAACATTTGCTTCATTTGAATTCTAGGACATCATATCTTCATAGCTTACTGATTGCTTTTTCTCTGTCTCCTTGGTTGATTTCTGCTTTTTTCCCCTGACAGCTTAAGGTTGATATCTTAGGATTTGGGTCCTCATACCTTTTCTTTTTCTGTCTGTACTCACTCTATTTGTGTTCTCATCCATTCTAAATGCCATCTATAAGATGATGACTTCCCAAATTACATCTCAAGCCATGACTTCTTGAAATTCCAAACTTGTATTCAAATTGCCTAATTGACCTCTTCACTTGGTTGTCTAATCAACTTCTCAAACTTGCCATGTCTAAAACATGAATTATTTTAAACTGAAGTATAGTTGATTTACAGTGTTGTGTAAGTTTCAGGTGTACAGCACAGTGATTCAGTTAAATATATATATATATATGTACATATATATATATTTATTTATTCAGATTCTTTTCCCTTGTAGGTTATTATAAAATACTGAGTATAGTTCCCTGTGCTATACAGTAGGTCCTTGTCAGTTGTCTATTTTATACATAGTAGTGTGTATATGTTAATCCCAAACTCCTAATTTATCCCTCCCCACCTTTCCCGTTTGGTAACAATAAGCTGGTTTTCTGTGTCTGCAAGTTTATTTTTGTTTTGTAAATAAGTTCATTTGTATCATTTGTTTATATTCCTCATATAAGCAATATCATATGACATTTATCTTGGTCTTACTTCACTTAGTATGATAATCTCTAGGTCTATCCATGTTGCTGCAAATGGCATTATTTCTTTCTTTTTTATGGCTGAGTAATATTCTACTATATATATGTGTGTGTGTGTGTGTGTGTGTGTATGTATATATGCATATATACATATACACACACACATACATACACATAACACATCTTCTTTATCCATTCGTCTGTCAATGGAGATTTATGTTGCTTCCATGTCTTGGCTATTGAAAATAATGCTGCAATGAACATTGGGGTGCATGTATCTTTTCAAATTAGAATTTTCTCCTGATGTATGCCCAGGAGTGGGATTGCAGGATCATATGGTAGTTCTATTTTTAGTTTTTTCAGGAACCTACATACTGTTCTCCATAGTGGTTGCACCAATTTACATTCCCACCAACAGTGTGGGAGGGGTTCTTTTTCTCCACACCCTCTCCAGCATTTATTATTTGTAGACTTTTTGACAATGGCCATTCTGACCGGTGTGAGATGACACCTCATTGTAGTTTCGATTTGCATTTCTCTAATAATTAGCAATGTTGAGCATTTTTTTCATGTGCCTGTTGGCCATCTATATGTCTTCTTTGGAGAAATGTCTATTTAGATCTTCTGCCCATTTTTTGATTGGGTTGTTTGTTTGTTTGATACTGAGCTGTATGAGCTGTTTGTATATTTCGGATATTATTTCCTTGTCAATTGCATCATTTGCAAATATTTTCTCCCATTCTGTAGGTTGTCTTTTCATTTTGTTTATGGTGTCCTTTGCTGTGCAAAAGCATTTAAGTTTAATTAGGTCTCATTTGTTTATTTTTGTTTTTATTTTCAGTACTCTAGGAGAAAGATCCAAAAAGATATTGCTGCAATTTCTGTCAAAGACTGTACTGCCTATGTTTTCCTCTTGGTGTTTGGTAGTATTTGGTCTTACATTTAGATCATTTATCCATTTTGAGTTTATTTTTGTATATGGTGTTAGAGAATGTTCTAATTTCATTCTTTTACATGTAGCTGTCCAGTTTTTCCAGCACTGCTTATTGAAGAGACTGTCTTTTCTCCATTGTATATTCTTGCCTCTTTTGTCATAGATTAATTGACCATAGGTGTGTAGGTTTGTTTCTGGGCTTTCTGTCCTGTTCCATTTATCTATGTGTCTCTTTTTATGCCAGTACCATACTGTTTTTGATTACTGTGGCTTTGTAGTATAGTCTGAAGTCAGTAAGCCTGATTCCTTCAGCTCCGTAAAACATGACTTTTTAATCTTCCCCTTCAAAACCTGTTTTGTATTTGATCTTCAACCCAATAAATGGTTACTTTGTCCTTGCCTTTGCTCAATCCACAGACTTGGAGTCAACTTTGGCTCTTCTTTCTTGCCCTCTACCTACAATGCACTGAGGAATCTTAATACCTTTGCCTTTAAAACATATCCAGAGATCCTCTTGAAGTGATGTTAGCAAAATGGTGGCACAGGGATTTCTTGCCTTTCCCCCTGCAAGAAATATCACAACTATCCACACACAGAAAAACCTTCATAAGAGCCACGGATTCCAGGTTAGGGGTTACAGCACATGGGTGAAGCACAGAAATAAGAAAGATGCATTGGGGAGGGTAAGAAAGATAGATTCACATTATCCCCATCCCTCCTCCCCCAAGCCCAAGCAGCCCAGCATGGAGAGAGACACTCTCCCCATGGGAGAAGGAGAGTAAAGTGAGCACCTGACTTCACCACAGATCCTAGATCTGGTCTGTCCCAGCACCAGGCTGACTCCTAAGGCCCGCTCCATGTGTACTCCCATGAATCCAGGCCCCTGATTTACCCTGCACCTTGTGGCTCCAGTAGCCCCAAGCAGGTTTTGTAGCACTAGGCAGTTTCCACAACACCAGGTTCCTAGCAGGCCCCTGCAAACCCAAGGACCCAGCTCAACCCTGCACCAGGCTCCAGTGGCCCCAGGTGACTCCTCCAGTTCCAGATGTCTTCCCTAGCTCCGGGCTCTCAGCAGTCCAACAGGAAACCAGGCCACTGGCCCACCCATATGCTAGCCAGCTCCAGTGGTCCCAAGCAGATCCTGTTTACCAGGCCCAGCCTTTACAGCCCCAGTTTTAAGTCCAGCTCCAGCACACATACCCAGGCCCTTGGCCTGACCATGTGCAAAACCAGCTCCCAACAACTAAAGCCAGCTCCTGAGGCCCCAGGTCACAGGCTGATTCATGTAGTTCCAGGTCCAGGCTTGCCCTAGCTCCAAGCCAGCCCTCATGCCATCAGGCTCCAGGTCTGCTCTCACAATACCAGGCTCGTGGAATATCCAAATACTGGATCAGCTGCTGCAGACCCAGATGATGGGCCCACCCAGTAGTTCATGGCACCTGGTTGGCCCCCTGGAACCAGGATCCATGTAAGCTCACATAGATACAGGTCCCAGGGCCATCACCACAGACTCAAGTGCCAGGCCTGCCCCAGTGGATCCAGGCATTAGGCTGGTCCTAGGTAATCAAGAGATGCCTACTTCCTTCAATGAGCAGACATCATGATCCATAAGGATCATGAATAATCAAGGAAATACAACACCACCAAAGAAAACTAATAAAACTCTAATGACAAACCCTAAACAAATGGAGATCTATGAACTGTCTGACAAAGAGTTCAGGATAATCCTCCTAAGGAAATAGAATGATCTACAAGAAAACAAAGATAGAAAACTAAATGAAATTAGATAAACAGAATAGAAAGCTCAGCAAAGAAATAGAAATCATTAAAACAACAACAGCAACAACAACAAAAAATGAACAGAATTCCTAGAGTTGAAGAATGTAATGACTCAACTGAAAAATTCAATAGAGAGATTCAAGAGCAGACTCAACCAAGCAGAAGAATTCATGAACTAGAAGACAGGTCATTTGAAATCATCTAGCCAGAGGAGCAAAAAAGTAATGAAAGAGAGTGAAGAAAGCTTACGTGAATTATGGGATACCATTAAAAGAATCAATTTACACATCACTGGAGTCCTAGAAAGAGAAGAGAGGGAGAAAGGGGCAGAAAGCTTACTAAAAGAAATGACAGCTGAGAACATCCCAAATCTGGGGAGAGATTGGAACATAGAAGTTTATGACGGTAATTAGTCACCCCAAGTATTCAATCCAAAATGATTTTCTCCCAGACATTATAAATAAAACTGTCTAAAATCAAAGACAAAGAATTTTAAAAGCAAAAAGAGGAAAAAATTCTCACAAATAAAGGAACTTCCATAGGTCTATCAGTGGATTTCTAAGCAGTAACCGTATAGGTAAAGAGAGAGTTGGATGATATAATCAAAGTGTTGAAAGAAAAATAAAATGCTGACCAAGAATATTTTTCCCAGCACAGTTGTCTTTCTGGAATGAAGGGCACAAAAACTTTCACAAACAAACAGAAACTGGAGTTGATCACCACTAGACCTGCCTTATAAGAAATGATGAAAGGAGTTCTTCAAGTTGAAATGAAAAAATGCTAACTAGTAACATGAAAATATATAAAAATATAAAACATACTGTTATAGGTGAGTACATAGTCAAATTGAGAATACCCTAATACTGTGAAATGGTGGTGCATTAATCATTTAACCCTAATATAAAGGTTTAAATACCAAAAGTTTAAAGAATAACTATAGTTACAATAATTTCTTAATGGATACACAATATAAAAAGAGGTAAATTGAGACATCAAAAACATAAAATATGGATGGGTAAAAAAAGGGTAGAGTTTTTGTATGTGATTGAAGTTAACTTCTTATTAACTTAAAAGAGACTGTCATGAGATGTCTTATGTAAGCCTCATGGTAACTACAAAGCAAAAATACGCAAGTAGATACACAATACTTAAGGAGAAGAGAATCAAAGAATACCACTGTAGAAAATCATTAACTCCCAAAGAAAGGCAGCAAAAGGGGAAGAAAGGAATAACGGAACTATAAAACAGCCAGAAAACAGTTAATAAGATAGTATTAGTAAGTCTTTACCTATCAATAATTAACTGTAAATGGAATAGAGTGGCTGAATGGATTAAAAACCAAGATCCTACTATATGCTGCCTACAAGGGATTCACTTCAGCTTTAAGGATACACATCGATACACATAGAGTGAAAGTGAAGGGATGGAAAAAGGTATTCCATGCAAATGGAAATCTAAAGACAGCAGGAATAGCTATCAGACAGTATCAGACAATACCAGACAAATAATATCAATATCAGACAAAATAGACTTTAAGTCAAAACCAGTAACAAGAGACAGGGTCTGCTACACAATGACAAAGGGTCAATCCATCAACAGAATGTAACAATTATAAATAAATATGCACCCAACATAAGAGCACATAAATATATTAAGCAAATACTAACAGATCTGAAGGGAGAAATAGACAATAGTACAATAATAGTAAAGGACTGCAATAATCCACTTTCAACAATGGATACATCAGCTAGACAGAAAATCAAAAGAAAAATATTGGACATGCACTTCACTTTAAACCAAATAAACCAAATAGACATATCCAGAACATTCCACCCAACAGCAGCAGAATATATATTCTTATTGAGTGCACATTCTCCTGGATAGAGCATATGTTATGTCACAAAACAAGCCTTAGAAGATGTAAGAAGACTGAAATCATACCAAATATCCTTTCTCTCCAAAATGGTATGAATCTAGAAATCAATAACAGGAGAAAAACTGAAAAATTCAGAAGTGTGTGGAAATTAAACAATACACTCCTGAACAACCAATGAGTCAAAGAAGAAATCAAAAGGGAAATCAAATAAAATCTCAAAACTGATGAAAATGAAAATACATCTACCAAAATTTATGGGATGCAGCAAAAGCAGTTCTGAAAAGGAAGTTTATAGTGATAAATGCCTACATTAAGAAAAAAGAACTATCATAAATAAACAACCTCCCTTGACACCTTAAACAACTAGAAAAACAAGGACAAACTAAGCCCAAAGTTAGCAGAAGGAAGGAAAGATAAAAGATTAGAGCATAAATAAATAAATAAATTAAATTAAATTAAATAAAGATTAAAAAACAGTAGAAAAGATCAACAAAACCTAGAGCTGGTTTTATGAAAAGAGAAACAAAATTGACACACTTTTAGCTAGACTAACTAATTAAAAAAAAGAAGAAATATCAGAAGTGGAAGAGGAGATATTACAAGTGATGCCACAGAAATGTAAAGGATCATAAGAGACTACTATAAACAATTATACACCAACAAATTGGACATCTTAGAAGAAATAGATGAGACATATAACTTAGAAACATATAATTTACCAAGACTGAATCATGAAGAAACAGAAGATTTGAACAGACCCATTACTAGTAAGAAGATTGAAACAGTAATCAAAAACCTTGCAATAAAGAGAAGCTCAGGGCCAGATGATTTTCCTGGTGAATTCTACATTTAGAGAAGAATTAACACCAGTCTTTCTCAAACTCTTCCAAAAATTGAAGAGACGGGAACACTCCCAAGCTCATTTTACAAGACCAGCATTACCTTGATACCAAAGCCAAATAAGGACACTACAGGAAAAGAAAATTATAGGCCAATACTCCTGATGTATAGATGCAAAATTTTTCAACAGAAGAGTAGAAAGCCAAATTCAACAGCAGATTAAAAGAATCATACAGCATGATCAAGTGGGATTGATCCCTGGGATTCAAAGATAGTTCAAAATATATGCAAATCAATAAATGTTATACACCACATTAATAAAATAAAATCATATGATCATCTCAATAGATGCAAAAAAATTTTGGCAAAATTCAACAAGACAAAAACTGTCAACAAATTGGGTATAGAAGACATATGCCTCAACATAATAAAGGCTAGATATGACAGATTCAAGACTAACATCATACTCCATGGTGAAAAGTGAAAGCATTTCCTCTAAGATCATAACAAGACAAAGATGCACACTGTCACCACTTTTATTCAACATAGTACTGGAAGTCTTAGCCAAAGAAATCAAGCAAGAAAAATAAAAGGCATCTTAGAAAGCAAAAAGTAAAATTGTCTATGTTTAAAGACGACATGCTATTATATGTAGAAAATCCTGAAGATGCCACCAAAAAACTATTAGAACTAGTAAATGAATTCAATAAAGTTGCATGATACAAAATCAGTATACAAAATGCAGTTGCGTTTTTATACACTAAGAATGTTTATGCTCTTTGCTCACTATAATCTATACCCAGCACCCAGAGTGATATTCATGAAATCTATATCTGACTGCTCTGCTCAAAATCTTCTCGTGGCTTCCTAAGAAGGTTATCTCAGATTAAAACCCAAAATCCATACAAAGACCTATAAGGCTCATGTGATCTGGTCCCTTATTAATTGTCTGATGTCGTCTCTTACTTCTTTCTGCCTCTGCTCCAGCCTCACTTGGCCTCCTTGCCATGTCCATTCTGGGGATGTTCCTCCTTTCAAGTCTTTACTCAGCTTGTTTCCTCTCCTGGAATGGTCCTTTGCTTAAAATCCCCACTTTTACCCTCACTCCTTCCAAGTCTTTGCCCAAAATATCATCTTGCTGCTGTGGCCTCCACTGTTTCTTGCCTTTCTTTTTCTTTCAGTTTTATTGACATATAATTGATATACAGGACTTCATGAGTTTAAGGTATACAGCATAATGGTGTGACTTACATGTATTGCAAAATGATGATGACAATAAATTTAGTTAACCCCGCTGACTCTTGCCTTTAAAATTACTGAGCACTCCTGATTCTTCTCTCTCTGTTCTTTGTTTTCTGTGGCGCTTTTCATATTTTATAGCAGGAACAGCCTTAAACCCTAGTCAACATTCAATTTAAAGCCATTTTTTTAAATTGGAGTATAATTGCTTTACAATGTTGTGTTAGTTTCTACTGTACAATGAAGTGAATCTGCTATATGTATACATATATCCCCTCCCTCTTGGACCTCCCTCCCACCCCACCCCATCCCACCCATGTAGGTTGTCACAGAGCACCGAGCTGAGCTTCCTGTGCTTTATAGGGGTTCCCACTAGCTATCTATTTTACACATGGTAGTGTATATATGTCAGTCCTAATCTCCAGTTCATCCCACCCTCCCCTTCCCCCCCACGTCCACATGTCTGTTCTCTACGTCTGCATCTCTATTCCTGCCCTGGAAGTAGGTTCATCTGTACCATTTTTCTAGATTCCACATATATGCATTAATATATGATATTTGTTTTTCTCTTTCTGGCTTACTTCACTCTGTATCTCCAAAAATGCAACAACTTGCTCACCCACAAGTAGTCTGGGGTAAACCCTAACTATGAATGGAGGACTTGACAAGATTTGGTATTTTCTACTTCAATCCTGGGTCACCAGTCATACCGGCTCTCTCTAGCAACATGACCCTTCTAAGCATGCTCACTTCCTCATCCTGGTATTCCCCAGTCCTGACTGTCATATCCATGGATGCTTCCCAATCTATGGAGGAGCTTATTTTGTCAGAGTAGAATCCCGGCACAGACAGTAATCCTGGAACTAATACAGGAAGATACTCCCATCCTGGGTGAGTTTAGGAGTAGATATTCTGCGTGAGTTTAGGAGTTCCTTGATTAAGGTCACCTTCAAAGCCTGGAGGCTGTAGTGTAAAAGAGAATGGGGCATTCTATTATAAGGAGATGCTTGATATGGTGATACTAGGATGATGCCTTCTGACCCCACCAGCTCAGGATAACTAAGGACTCCCAGATACGCAAGTCTGTCCCAGCAAACACATACAAGTAAGGCTCAGGCCACCTTTGAACGCTACGACTTCTTCACCACCTGCAAATTAGGTAGCCAAATCCCTGCCTCCACAAGCTAGAATGTAAGAAAGCAAGAAAACTGCCCACCACAAAGAGTTCACTGGCGAAAGAGCATTGTAGCATCCAGTCAGGTTTGCAGCTGACCAAGACACTCTGGTATGGCTGGGAGAGATTCTCATGTAAAATATTCCAAAGTCCCTTGGAATCAGCCCCATGGAATACAATTTCTTGCTGGGACATGTCCTTTCAGAGAAGATTGTTGTATTCTCATGTTCAAATACTACAGCTTTTCCCTAGTTGCACTGACTTACCCATCTGGGATTCCCCCTTTCCTCTAGGCTCTGTGTTCTCCTTGGTTTTGCTTCTGAAACTGGCCTTTGAGTCAAATCCCCAGCTTCCCTTTCTCAGGAATGCAAGGAATTCGGACAAATGGGAGGGACGAGAGGCTGAGGTCACCAAGTTCCTGAGAATCAGAAGGAGAAGATGACAAAAACAGGGAAATGGCAGATATAATATGTTAGCATATTAACACATTATAGTTTGGGCCAAGATTGGACCTGCTAGTAGGACATGTTTTGTGCCTGAAGTTATCCCACAGTAAATAATAGTTTACTCTCTTTGTAGCATCTGAGGCCACTGTTCTCATGATTTTTAACTTTATAAGTTTCATAGAATGTTTCTCCAAATGAAAGTACCCCAGTTCTGTCTGATTTGTGCACACATGGTGTAGCTGTTCCTGCCGTCTCTCAGAAGTCCCTAGCAAGCCCAAAGTTTTAACACCAACTTCAAAGTGTCCTTATAACTTATCTTCTGACCCCATTGCCTGAGGGTGCCCCCCCCTTAACTTGATACCATCAAGTACTTGTAGGATAAAGTTGTGAAGCAAACAAGCCTTAATCAAAAACATTGCAAGTATCTTCTTGATAATCACCTTTTGTTCTAGAGTAACTATATTTAGTGTAAAAAAAATGTTTTTGCCTTTCTTCTGATGGCCTACATGTTTAAACAATTGATTATACTTTGCATGAAAATCAAAGTGTTTTCTTCCCAGTTTACTTTTGCTGTCAGTACAATGCAGTATCTATTTCCCTGAATTAGGCTGCATTTCATTCATCTTTTAAACATGAAATTGTAATGGTTCAAGGTTAATGATCTTTAAAGAAGATGTGTTGCTTACATTGTAACTACCTTATTTCAAAAGTATTCCAGAAAATAATGATTATTTCTAGTAGTATAAAAATGTGACTGATGTTTAAATCTTGGTAAGGTTAACTGAACTTTGCTTAGATTCATTCAACAAACTAATTATCCTGTACCTTTATAAAAGAAGTGTTTGGGGTATTTTAGAATTAAATTAGTAAATTACAGATTAGTTTCTTTTAATGCAAGGGAATATGGTATCCATTAGAGAGGCAGATAGGTATAAAGTACCAGGGAAGTTCAGGGGAGGGAGAGATTATTGCTGGCTAGGGTACTAGCCCACTCTCTTGATCAACTATACCTAGCTCAACTATATCTAGATCATCTCATTCATTAATTCTTTTTTCATTTATTCAAACATATATTCGAAGCTACAATGCGCCAGGCATTATGCTAGATATTGGGGGTGCAAAATGAATATAGCACCATTGCTTCCTTTACAGTGTCCAGTCTGATGGATCAGATAGTCATGGAAACAAATCATTATGACACAGTGTTGTAAGCGCTATGCCAAAAGCATGTGCAAAACCCTGGGAGACAAAGGAGAGGATGATAGCTCCACCTTGTGCCAGGGGCCACGGCCCAGTGCGTTTGGGAAATCTTAAGAAAGAAATTGTCATTTGCACTGAGCCTGGACAATTTGAAGGTCAAATAATACGTAGTTGGTCAGGTGGACAGGAGAAGAAAAAAATTCAACAAAAGGAATTACAAGAGCAAAGTCACTGTTATAAGCTATCTATTTGCATTTCAAAAGCCAGACCTGTTGTCTTCAAATATGTCTTTAAAATAATTTAAATGTCTCATTTATTTTTTAATGGAGCCCTTGAACTAACTCTAAACTCAGAAAATGATTTACCTGGTCACAGACAATCAAGAAAACAGTCAAATTTGTTAAAAGAAAAAGTTTGACTCACACTTCTCTATTTACAACTGTCCATAGTATGTTTAAAGGATAAAACAGCCTATATTTTATTGCTATTGATTTGTATGTCTATTGATTCTTATTTTAAACTTTAACAGTTCTAAGAAGTAGGAAAGTAGAGAATAAGTGAGATCTCCTGAATCAAAATTATGATGGTAAATAAATTCTTGTTTCCTCCACCCCCTAGATTTAGAGGCCTTTACGCCCCACCAGTTTCTACTCAGTGCTTGCACACACGTGGGATGTACAAACAGTTCCCTGGTCATACTGTACACGGCACAGCTGCCACCAGACCATGTGGATCCCCCAATTCTGACCGTCCTGGATTCTAGAACTATATCCGTACAGTAAGTAGAAATGTTGTCACTGTCACACACTGGTTCATGCAAGAATCCCAGTGAGTTCAATCAAGGGAAGGGTTTGTGACATAAAATTAATTTTATTGTGATTAAATGCATAGAGGTGATTAGTTCAGTGGTTCTGGGAGCCTTTGATTATCACTTGCCAACTTAATTTCCATTTTGTCTTTATGCAATCAGGCTGAGCTACACATGTATGCAGACTCTGTGCAAACTTCAATAAGGGAAAAACTGACCACTTACTTACCTTGGGCTTTTTATATGTGAGGCATTATTTGCAATGATTCGGAATTAGCGAGCACAATTATATTTCTTATTTTTGATTACAAACGAAGACTGTCTTGTTCCCCAGCATTTGAAGTCAGAAAGAAGCTTTCACGTATTGGCACGTTCAGATTATTTTTGATATTACTGATCCATTTCCTAATACGTGAGGTACAAGGTGCATTGCAGTACTGAATTAAAACTCAATAGACCTCTCTTCCCACTAGTTAATACTTGTTTACTTTCATGGCTCTTGGTCTCTGTTTTCTCATCGGTAAAAGAGTTTGAACTGAAGAAGTGATGATATTCATTCAAGCTGAAAAACACTGTGATTTATATCCCATTGTTCCAGGTCTATACTCTTCCATTGGCTTTCAGAGCATCCCAAGCTGAGCCCACTTTATTTACCTTAAAAGATTTCCCACTATGATAATTATTTCTCAATTTACCAATTTCTCTCTGTTCCATGACTTGTCCTGCTCATTCCCCCTGACACTTTGTAACCCTCATCTGGAATACCCTCTATTTTTTCCTTCTGCCTACCAATTCCCATGCATCTATCAAGTATACAATCGTATGTATCCAGGTAGTGTGTCACCTCATTCAAGAAGTCTTATTTGAGTACTTCAGCCTTTCCAATCTCAGCTTTTCTTCTGTAGTTGCATATTACCTCTATGTTAGATTGCTGCATTTTTCAAGACAATTATGGCTTGAAAATTATGCAATTATCTCTCCCTCTCATTTCTCAGAAGTTCTCAGTACTTCTCCCAATTTTTGTTCTATGGCTTAAGCTCAAAATCAAATGCTCACTCATGCATTTTTGTATTATTAGCTACTTAAAAATATAACTAACTACAGAGCAGGTACTATGTCATATTTTTATACCATTCAGAATAGACATTTAATGACTACTTGGGTTTTTTTAAGTGAATCACTTTTGAGCTCTCAGTGTGTTTCTTTACAGTGGCATAAATCCAAGTTCATTTGTGTCCTTTAAAAATCCTGCACATTTCAGATTGGACTTTAATATATGATGATAATAATGCTATATTTTTTCATTCCCAGGTGGAAACAACCAAGAAAAGTAAATGGAATTCTGGAGCGCTATATACTATATATTTCAAATCACACGCATGATTTTACAATTTGGGATGTCATCTATAATAGTACAGAACTTTTTCAGGATCATGTGCTACAGTACCTTTTCCCTGGTAATAAATACTTCATCAAGCTGGGAGTAAGTTCACTTTACTTTTATCAGTTTCTCTGTCTCCATCATTCCCCTTGCTGCTTCCCTTTCTTTTGTCTCATCTTCTCTCCATGCCTCACTTAAAAAAAAAAATACAAAATTCTCTTGTATTGCTATTTATACTGAAAACTCATTTCAAATACAAAGTGAAAATTCTGCTGATCTAATACCTACATATTTATTTTATATTATGCAAAACAATAGAATAACCATCTGAATCAGTAGATTTTTCCAAATCTAATTTGGGATTATCAGAAATTATTTCTTTTTTATTGTTTGTAGAATGTCACAATTGTTGAGGGCTTTTTAGAAAATGCTTGGATTAGTAAGGTTATGTCCCCATGGGGCTTGTATTCATTTGAAAAGCAATGTGCAGTATGAAAATGTAGGTCTTATATTTTTAAATGAAGGTTTAAATGACCCCCAAATATACTTGATTATTATTATATTCTGGTTTACATTACACTTCTGTCTCAAAAGAACAGTCACTTAATAAAACCCTAGAATCAACACAGTTTAGACAGGCGATAGCATTTTTTAATGCAAAATAGCACTTTTACACAAAGGTCTTTTAAAAGACCTTGATATTACTGTGGAATTTATACTTAGTAGTTCCTTTTGTTTTTTGATGAAATATAATCTTTTTTAAGTTTAATAGCACATCTGAAAATAACTGAATATAAACATGAGATTGTCCCTATTTGTTTTAAACACACTCTTCGTTTTATAGCAATACCTATATAAGGATATTTGCTTTGATAAATGCCATAGAAAATATTCTGCTCTTGATTATGAATAAATTTACATTCATGTAGACACTGTGTACGCATTCATTTCACTTAACATGCTCTTGAATGCTCTAAATATTATACCACAAGAAAATAAACTACATTCAACTGTTGCTGTCTGACCTGACACCATAAAACAAGGGCAATCAGACAATGTTAAAAATCCTGTTCAGAACTGGCTTCATGTGCCTAGGTGTTCAGCACGCAAATGGGTTCTGAATCAGCGATTGGATTACTTAGCTTTATTACCCAAGATATAAGAAGTGTATTAACTTGATTTTCAAAAGCTAATACAGAAATCCACACTATTTTCAAAACAGTGGTGATATCAAAATAAGCAAAGTCCCTATGGTTTAGAAGCAACTAAAATTAAACAGAAATTGTGTTGCTCTTGGTTTTGATTCGAAGGAAGCAAAGGATAGGAAACAAATTTCTACTTCCAAGGCAATTTTTAGGATATTCTGCGCAGTCAATGAAAATCCACCTGAATCTCCTATGTTTTATAAATCTGTAATACCTTGAAAAATAAATACCACTAGATTAGGAGTCTGCTCTCTTGAGTTTTAATTCAGATTTTGCCACTAACTGAATGACCTAAGACAAATTCACTTAAGTGCACTGAGTCTTAGGTTCTTCAAGCCTAAAAGTAAGACTTTGAATTAAATGATTTTAAATGTCTCTTTGAGCCCTAAAATTCTATGATGCTAAAAAGGTGACCCCAAATAATATTTTGTGAAGTCAAATGAGACCTGTCAGCCACTGAATTATGTTGGTGCAAGGTGTCATAAAGATGTGGAAGTCTTTGCCCTAACTCTTGTTAGGGAAGTAAATTTGCTCATATTATTCTTGATTTCACTGTTTTTGTTAGGGCAGAAAATACACTGATACATCTTCAGGAAGTATTCAACTAAAAGGTTTTTTTACTTTAACTCTGTTAACCCATAAATTTAATGAACCAGAACATTTTAGGTTCATCTTGGTTAATTGAGGAACACATGTATATTTACAGTTTCAACATAATAACTGGCTTTCAAGGTCATGAGATTAATAGGTGGAGATCAGGTTCTCAGCCAAGTGGAGTTACCCCTTAGCATGCTGACTAAGTGCTAAGAAACAAAACATACAGATAACAAAGCATTTAGGCAGGCATTAGAGAAAAAAACATGGGGATTCCATATGATTTACTCCAGACTGGAGCAGGTATGTTACTTCATGTGGTTTTGTGTAATTTCCCCTGTTGCCTGGATTAGAAACTCCTAAAGGGTAGAGACTGCATATATCGGCAGAGTTAAACAAGGTGTCTGGAAACTGGAAGCTCGCAAACAGTTCTTGAAGAATGAATGAATGAGTGAACACTGAGTACACTTATTTCATAAAGAATCTGAGACTTCTGATGTGAATCAAATAACTTGCTGTAAAATGTCAGAGTTAGGGACTGTGTGGTTCAAAATACAAGCTCTTTCTCCTAGAAGAAACAGTATAATATTTTGTTCCACTCAACAAATGGTACTGCAAAGTGTGGTAACGCCTGGTAAAGATAATAAGCCAGCAATTAAATAAGGAAGCTTGTAAGACAGGTATTGAGATATGTATGGTTTGATAATATTCATATTACTGCTAGACATTTGCCTCTCGCTGAATGTTAAGTATATTTCCTGGAAAGATTCTTGGAAATGATGAGCTTTAAATTTTCTAAAGATCATTTCTAGATAACATGGCCTTGTTCTTTTTCTTCATACTTTAAAAATATGCTGCGTTCTTAACATCATCAGACGCTACTTATCTGAAAAAAACCTGTTAGAGAATGCTAGTTTTAGATGTTCTTAATAGTCATGATTTCAAAAATAATTGCTACGCTTTTATTAGTTATGCATTTTACTGTACCAAAATTGAATCTCCTATTTGGACCGGTTACTCATCACTTCAGGGCGGTAGTATGACTTCTCAGTTTAAAACAATATATTTGTAATTGATAAAAGCTATAACCAGAAGCAACTTTAAGAACATTTATTTCCTTATTGAAGGAACTAAGATACTCACCCCACTCACCTAGCACCTCTAAATGCATACAAAAAGAATGTGGGGACAAAAGAACAAAATAAAATATCTTGCAGGTAATTCTGTTGTTTCATCAAACCCTTTGTAAATTCGCGTTCATTTACAAGAAAAATTCTCTCATAAACTGCTTGGATCCTTAAGAGGCTTTTTATCAAGTTGCTAGTTTATGGGGTCTTCCATGACACAGCCCAACGAACAGTCCTTCCAAACCAGAGGGTGTCTTCATTTATTCCAGAATTCCCCATCCCATAAAATTCTCAAAACAAAGTAAATTTTAATTCACACTCTGTTTTAAAAAATACATAGTGAAATGTCACATAGTACATACAGTATTTCTCTGGAAGAGATGGCGGGGGGAATTCTTAGGCCACAAATAAGAAAAACAATAGTGACAAAGAGACTATCAGAATTACATCCCGTGTGGTTTGAGCTTCAGCATAACATGCTGCAACATTTTTCCCCTCCTAAGGAAAAAAAAGTCTAGGAAATGCCAGTGGATGGATTTATGTCTCTAAGGACTGGAAAATATGCTCCTTGGAGCATTTTCCTTCGATAATTCAGCCGTCTCATACAGCCTCTTTTCCTGCCACGTTTTCTGGTGGACTTTTAGCACGTTGGAATTTTTTTTTTTTAATTCTTCTGTTTTAACGTTCAGGTAGTTATTTCTTGGGCTAATAGCAACATGTCCTAGGGCTTCGAATCAGGAGCTCAATTGATTTCTCCTTATTTGCCAAGATTCTGTTCTCAGGAGGAATATGGTTTATCTCTTATAGAGATATGCACATGCCACAGCTGAGCATTAGAGGAAACCCGCAGAGGTTAATTAGGTCCCCAATCTTAATGCAGTTTCATGCCCAGGCCACAGTTTAGCCCATCTGAAACTTGCTTACGCTGAGAAATTATCCTGAAGACATGGGTTACTGTTGTCTTCTTACAATAAGAGGTAAAATTGATCTCCGAGTCTACTGACCATTTATTGTTACTTACACTTAGAGTGAAGAATTTGCAGCTATTTTGCAGCAACTTCAGTATACTTCAGGAGTATACTTCAGTATAAGAAAATACCTTTAAAATCAGTCAGCTTTCTTCTATCTTTAGGAAAAAGAATACTAACTGCTTTAAGTATCAAAAGGTCATTCTTTCAGTATCAAACTGGAAAGCTTGGTAAAGGCCCGAGAAAATAGAGAGGGCTTTTGGTTTTTTACTATTAGTCATATCTACCTTCCATGAAAACGAACTGAATAACTGCCTGCTTTTTACATGATTTTGCTTCATTTTCTTAATGCTCGTGGTAAAATGTAGTGCTTTTTGAAAAATTTTTACATTTTATTGTGTAAATTACAGTTGTAACTTAAAGAGGTACTGAACAAAGCTTTAGCATAGTTTTCAAATAGCTGCGTTATATAAAGACATAATTGCTAATATTTACTAGCAGACATAGGCTGGAAAAACTGTGGATGTCTCAATTTCCTGGAGAAGTGCTTATCTCATATGTTAGGTAGGGATGATATTTTCCTCACATACTGAAACATTTATTTGGAATTGTTGGCAGTTTATGATGAAAATGTACACAGAAGTTTTTGAATATCCTTAATATCCATGAATCCATTTCTGGAATTAGTAGTACCTCCCTCCTTTGGGAATTTGGGGGTTCTGTGAGCGTTTTAAGTTTGTTGGCCATGTATTGAAGCTCAGTTCCTCTGGCACGTAAGTAAATGACTTGACCCTTAAAGCCAATAAACATTCACTCAACAACTGCTTTGTTGTCAATTTATGAAAAATACTGTTTTATTCCATTTCACATTGTGTTCTACTTTAAACGTATTGCTCACGCTACAGTAAGTTGAAAGTGATTATATTTTCTGTGCTCTTTTTTTTTTTTCTAGAAATCACTTGTTTTGTCCTGAAGTAGTCTTCAATCTCTAGTACTTTTCTCATATGGTGTACACAGTTTGTGTGTGTGTGTGTGTGTGTGTGTGTGTGTTTAATTCATTCTAAGAACCTTTGTGTGAGGATAATTTCATCGTGGCTATTCACACAGTCAATATATGCCCCATCTCTAGGCTCTAATTTAGGATGTATTCATAATCCATACATTCTTTCATTCTGGGTTATTGCTTGATTGTTGGAGATGGAGGTGTCGTGTCCTAAAAAGCAAACAGATTAAATGTCAAACCTCAGCAATGACACAAATTTATTTGGGGGTGGGAGGTTAAAAAAGGGAGCATTATTTTAAAGGATCTGGACCTCTTTATGGCTAACTCTCTTTCTTCAATGCTCATCTAAACTTTGGGGCCCCAAAGTGAAATGTGCCCTTTTTGTCTCTCTGTCCAGGCTTGCACCGGAGGGGGATGCACAGTGAGTGAGGCCAGCCAGGCCCTGACTGAGGAGAGGGCCCCCGAAGGCGTGCCAGCCCCCAAAGTGCACCCGGATTCACCTCACTCCTTTAACATCTCCTGGACTGAGCCTGAATATCCAAATGGTAAGTGAACTCTTTTAGCCTCAAGTTAAAAAGATAATTAGCAAAGGTAAATTAATATTCTAAATGGCAGCTTATATGTGGTGCTTAATTTTTAATGATCATTTTAGCACATAAAATACCTGAGATAGTATCATTGTCTGTAGTTTAGGACATTGTGGTTTTTAGGTTAACACACAATTTTGGTGGCTCAAAAGTGCTCCCTTTTGATAGTTCTTATGTACTGCATCTTATGGTTTAATATGCTCTGGGAGAGGTGAAGAGAACAAACCAGGATTCCCAAAGAGTGGCCTTGTGAGAGTGACATATTTTCAGTGACTTTTTGTTTTGGACTGTTATTCATTCCTTCTTAGAGAAGTAGGGAGATAGAAAGTTCGTGCACATACTGTATTTCAAACTGCTTTTGCTTTAATAAGTTTATCTTAAAAGGGACCATTTGGAACTCTGTATTTTTAATATGTTATTTATAAATAGTTCAGCATGCATACATTAAATATATACATTTCTTCTTGTTTAACTTGAAAAGGATTGTATATATTTCTAAGTGATATGCGTATATTTCACATATATATGTGTATATATACACATATATATATATGTCTTTGAATAGTTTAGAGAGTTCGGTTAGCCAGTTAAAGTTTGCTAAAATAAAATCTTATAAAGAATTTGTAGTAACTTGGGATAGAAATTGCTTTATTCATTTACTGGAAATATCTTTAAGTTCCATATAGCATAGTGTCATTTTTCCACACTAGTCAAGCTTATGTCACATCAAATTTTATTCCTCTTTAAGACAAATATCGAGAAGACTTTTAATATCGTAGAAACTGTTTTAGGTAACTCATTACTGAACATTGAAATGGCCTCTTTTAGCATAGCCAGAAAGAATGAAAGGAGAAGAATTACAATTTTATTAGTTTGTCTTATGTTTACTATGATATTAATTACTCCAGTCATCTCATTTTAATTAAACTTTTGGCAAATGCATGAGATATATTTGAGGTAAGGGAGAGAGATCTAATAATTACAGTGAGTGATTATCTCTGCTATTGAAGTTATCCCTGAACTATTACAAATTTCCTAGTAAAAAATAAATAGATAGCTATTTGATACTTAAACAGTCAACAATCTTGTCATACTTTGTGCTCCACAAAGAAACCTAGTCTGTAGGTGGCAATGAAAATGCGAATGATTTATTCCAGTTGGATTGCTCTTAACTGCTGTTACATGATTTTAGTAGACATTTCCCTTCATCCTAATCAGTAGTTGTAACTATAACTGCCCCCAGAATCCTAGGTTGACTAAAGAAATACTTTCGACATTTCAAAGAATCTTTGTGTATTATGTGTTATATATTTACAAGCAGCTTTAAAATATATTCATTGAACCATAAGAATTTGGGAGATTTAGAAGATTGGTGTTAACACGATCATTTATTCTAAAGTCTTGTGTTTAATCACATCAGAGTTTTCAGAATTTTTACTGTGGGGCAATGGTTAGACATTTTTTGAATAATAGTTTCATTAAAAAAAAAAATTCTTCTCTTCATTACTTCTCTCTCCACTTTCCTCAGATATTCCAGTGTTCAGTTTCTATCCTCCATTGCCTAGAGGAGGATCTGATCGTTGGATGTTTATCTTGTCACTTCATCTGTTTTCACATCTCCCACACTTCCCTCTAAAACCCCAAAGAATAAAGTCCAGATTCTTTAGTCAGGCATTCACATCAGCCCCAACTTGTGACTCGATCTGCGTTGACATAGCCTTGTAACACACTTTCCTTTTTAGCCTCCTGAAATACGTATGGCTTGGTGCAGGGTTGAAAAACATGGGTATGGAGTTAAATAGGCCTAGAGTCAAATCTTATCTCTGATGAGCAGTAACTGTGTTACTCTGGAAAATTTACTAAATGCCATGAACCCCAGTTTCCTTGGCTTATAAAATTGGAGTTAACGATCCCTACCATCTCTCCAAATCTAACTCATTCCTCAGGACTAAATGTTAAGCCTCTTATTTTATGAAATCATGTCACTCTTTCTTGAGTGTAAGTCAAGCTTCCTCTCTTCTCTTGACCATATATCCTCTTCCTATGCCTTCATCATGACACGTACTTCATTCATCCTTGGTCCAAATTTATTTGGGTACATGTCAAACATGCCCACCAGATGCTAAGGACCACAAATCATTCATTTCTCTTTTCCTTCATGGAGCTTAACACAGTGGAGTAGTTTCTGCTGATACCTAATAATATTTAATTTATTTAGTTGTGTCTTGTGAAAATTTCATTCAATCATTAGCATATATATTGTAGAGTCCTGACTCTTTTAATGATACCAACAGAGAGGATAGAAGTAGTTACAGGCCAGATCCTGGGATATGTTTGTTTGACATGTATTTGTTTCTGAAATATATTTGTTCAGCTGTGTGGGGTCTGGGACTAGGTGTTTTTTTTTTTTTTTTGGAGTTTGGATTTTGCATTTGACTTAAGAATTTTTAATTTTCTCTTCTTGAGTATGCCTAGTTCAAATTTAATGGAACTAGGCCCATATTACAGTACAGCTGCACTGTGGTTGCTTTCTAATTTCTGAATATGCTGCGGAAGAGTAATACAATTGGAAAATGAGATAGATTTCAGCCTTATGTCACCACAGATACCCTTTCAAATGATTTAAAATTGTGTTTCTCAAACATATCTGATTATTAGCACCATCTTGGGGACACTGATTAAGGAGTAGATTCTAGTGCTCCAACAAAAGACCTGAATAATCATAATATCCCGTTGACTTGGTTACCATCAAAATGCTGATGAGTATTGGGGGATTTCCCTGGCGATACAGTGGTTAAGACTCCACGCTTCCACTACAGGGGGCATGGGTTCAATCCCTGGTCAGGGAACTAAGATCCTGCATGCCGGGTGGTGATGCCAATAAATAAATTTTTTAAATGCTGAAAGAGTATTAAATACACCCTCTGGGTGAGTCCTCCCTCCTTAGCATCCCTTCAGGAGATCCCCACACGGATTTCTATTATATTTTAAACTCAACATAGCCAAGTTGTTTCTCCTGATGCTCTCTTCCCCTCTACTGGCCCTTTCTCCTGTGTTTCCCCTCTCCCTGATTAGCACCACCCAGTAGTACCACCAGAAACCTAGGAGGCACTCCTGAGTTCAGTTCTTGCTCACCCCTGATTTTTCGTTAACTGTACTCCTCTAATGAAGGCCTGTAGTATTTCTCACCCAAATAACTTCAAGAGCCTCCTCATGCCCTACAAAAATTGAATGTATTCATTCAAAATATACTTTTGATGACCTACTAGGTGCCATCATTCTGATGATACCAAGATGAATTTGCCCAATCCTTGATCTTTTTTTTTTTTTTTTTTTTGCTGTACGCGGGCCTCTCACTGTTGTGGCCTCTCCCATTGCGGAGCACAGGCTCCGGACACGCAGGCTTAGCGGCCATGGCTCACGGGCCCAGCCGCTCCATGGCATGTGGGATCTTCCCGGACTGGGGCACGAACCTGCACCCCCTGCATCGGCAGGCGGACTCTCAACCACTGCACCACCAGGGAAGCCCCCAGTCCTTGCTCTTAAGAGGACCAGAGAGTTCCTTAGGAGAAACATCCATGTAAACAAATAATAACGAGGTAGGGATGTGTACAAGGTGCCAAGTGTATGGAGAAGAAGCAACCTGAGGATGTGGGAATGTCTTCCCTCTGGGTCTTTATTAAGATGTAGCAGGTCCAGAGGTATTTACACATTTAGACTGTCGTATTCTGTAAGGGGTACTGATTGCCTGGTTTTGTACACTCTAGGCTCCAAAATCTTGACTCTGTTAGTCAGCTATATACATAAAGGATTATTTCATTAGGACTTTATAAACCTGAAAAAAAATGTTGAGAAACAGTAAACCCACTTTCTATAAGAAGTATTTCCAAATGCATACCTATATGTGACAAAATATGAAAGGTATAAAAGGTTCATATATAAATATCTACTTGTTGCCTATCAAGCAATTGGTAACCTGTAGCCAGCATGGCATAGGAAACAGGCTCTCTGCTTTATAACTGATTCGGATTTAAACTATCAGCTCCTACTCATTAAACTTGGGATAATCTTTTTTTTTATTTTTTAAAAAATTTATTTTTGGCTGCGTTGGGTCTTCGTTGCTGCGTTCGGGCTCTCTCTAGCTGTGGCGAGCGGGGGCTGCTCTTCGTTGCGATGCGCAGGCTTCTCATTGCGGTGGCTTCTCTTGTTGCACGGAGTCTGGGGATACTTTTTTTTTTTATTAGTTTCTGCTTTATAGCAAAGTGAATCAGTTATGCATATACATCTGTTCCCAAATCCCTTCCCTCTTGCATCTCCCTCCCTCCCACCCTCCCTGTCCCACCCCTCCAGGTGGTCACAAAGCACCGAGCTGATCTCCCTGTGCTATGTGGCTGCTTCCCACTAGCTATCTACCTTACGTTTAGTAGTGTATGTGTGTCCATGGGGAGGGGGAAGGGTAAGCTGTGACAAAGCGAGAGAGGCATGGGGATATTCTTTACCCAGGGGCTAGGAGCATGGCCTCTTGCTTTCTGATTCCTCTCTTTCCTTTGTTCCCCAACCTGCTCCTGCCCCACAGCTTGTGCTGGGTAGCTTGCTCTTTGCTTCAGGACATGTTTCACATGCTCAGAGAATTTCTCCTGTTCTAGCATCTTTTGTTCAATGCTGTACCAGCAGCTCTAGTGCCTGACACATAATCGGTGCTCAATCAAAAAATATATTGATTATCACTGTCAAAAAAAAAAAAACCACACAGAAAATAACAAGTGCTGGAGAGGACGTAGAGAAACTAGAGTCCCTGTGTGTCGTTGGTGGGAATGCAAAATGGTGCAGCTGTTATGGGAAACAGTATGGAAAAATCTTCAAAACATTAAAAATAGAATTATTATATGATCCAGCAATCCCACTTCTGGTTATTTATCCAGAAGAACTGAAAACAGGATCTTGAAGAGATATTTGTGCACCCATGTTCATTGCAGAGTTATTCACAATAATCAAGAGATGGAAGCAACCCAAATGTCCATGGATAAACAAAATGTTGTATATGTATACAATGGAACATTATTCCACCTTAAAAAAAGAAGGAGGGTTTCCCTGGTGGTGCAGTGGTTGAGAGTCCGCCTGCCGATGCAGGGGACACGGGTTTGTGTCCCGGTCCGGGAGGATTCCACATGCCGCGGAGTGTCTGGGCCCGTGAGCCATGGCCGCTGAGCCCGTGTGTCCGGAGCCTGTGCTCCGCAAGGGGAGAGGCCACAGCAGTGAGATGCCCGCGTACCGCAAAAAAAAAAAAAAAAAAAAAAAAAAAGAAGGAAATGGTCACATGTTACAGCATGGATGAACCTTGAGAACATTATATGAGTAAAATAAACCGGTCACAAAAAGACAGATATGGTGTAATTCCATGTATATGTGGTATCTAAAGTAGTCAAACACAGGGAGGCAGAATGTGGTTACCAGGGGCTAGGGGTTGGGGGTAAGGGGAGCGGAGAGTTTCTGTTCAGTGGATATAAAGTTTCAGTTTTGCAAGGTGAGAAAGTTCTAGAGATCTTGCTCAACAGCGTGCCTATAGTTAACACTACTATACTGTATATTTAAAATGGTTAAGATGGTAAGTTTCATGGTATGTGTTTTTTGCCACAATGAAAAAAAAAAAGATGTAGGGAGGATGTAATAGAATGCAATAAACTTTAAAACCAGAAAAAAATCAAGATTAAGGACTGTGTTAGTTTAAAACAAACAAACAAAATTTTAAGTTAGCAATCACAAAAAGATATATGCCTAAAATATACATCTGTTAAAAAAGAGTGAGTTCATCTCTTTTTGTGCAACTTCCTTTTCTCACTTAACAATATGGTGGTAACATCTTTCCATGGCAGTTAAGTGTAGCTCAACTTCATTCTTTGGAAAGGCAGTGTAAACTCCCACTGGGTGAACCACAGCTTATGTGACCCATCTTTTATTGATGGACACTTAAGTTTCCATGATTTTGCTATTCTAAAGAATGCTGCTTGCTATGCATTGCCTTAGTCTACCAAGTACTGGGTCATTATCACTTGATTAACACCTAAGACTTTGCTTCCTTCAAATATGCCCTGCTTAATCCTGGTGACTTGCTTCACACACCTGCAAAAATGGTGGTGTGACACTCCACCTCTGTTTCTCTACTCAGGAGTCCTTCGCATCCACATTCCCTCTGGCAAAGGTGTTCTTTGCAGGCTGCAATTTCAGGCAGGATTTAAAAACCTCCGAAAAGAGCTACTTTTTAGGTCCAAGGTGGATAAGTACCGTTTATTCTGTAGGACCTTGGCTCTCCCTTTGTCATACCATTAGCCAGCCATGAGAAGCAGCACAAAGGATTACTGTCTAAGAAATGTGTGACCTGTATTGTGTAGATTACAGTTGCATAATTAGAATTACGCTTTTGAGAGCTTCCAAATTCTCACGAGCTATATCTCCTTTCAGAAGCTTTGGCCTTAGAAGCTGGAAATATGATTATTCCTCCCACTTGAGGTCTACTTTGCTAAAATCAGCATAGATATTCGACTCCACCAAACTTATTCCTCCTTGTCTAGCATAATATTTAGTAACATTTTAAACTAATTAGAATATATATATTTAAAATACTACCTAAAAGTATAAAATATGAATTTGTATCCTTTATTAATACTTAGAATTTCTTGTAACTCTCCACTATCCTTACCTAAGTAAATTTACCTAAAATAGTTTCCCTGTTAGACTGTGACCCACATGAGGGCAGGGATTCCATATGCATTGTTTGCTGTTCTAGTCCCAGCATTTGGCAGGGTGCCAGTCATGGAGGAGATGAGTATTCAACAGCTGTTGGATGGATTAGTGTTTACTGATGCCAGGGACAATAAAATGGTAATTGTGTTGATGTGAGAAGCATAAGCATATGCAATCATACAGTACACATAAATGCACATTTAGAGCATGTCATAAGTATGTAATACAGGTGGGATGATTTCAAAGGCAGTGGAAAGGCATCTCCGTCTTGGCTTACTGAAGGCTCAAAGTACATACTTAGAGACTCAGTCATTTGGCATACAGTTTCCTCAGCCTGGTAATTCGTAGATGTTCTAAAGAGAGACAGCATGCCAAGCTGGATCTGCTTTGCATGCCTCAGTGTGAAAGGCTATCTTGTTATAGCCGTCAGGATTTGCTAATGTCAAGATGGGCATGAGAGCTGGGCACCCGTTAGACAAGGGTCCCAGAATCTCCTTGAGAAAGGAGAGAATACTTGAGGAGCCTATGGAAACATTTTCCTCATTTAGCCTTTTGTATTGACCCAGCATTGTGAGACTTCATACACGGATATGTACCATGGAAGTGACAATCATTTCAGTAAGAATAGGAAAATTTTAGGAAGTTGATTATTTTTGCAAACTTATACATAGTACCATGAAGACAACGGAACATTATTGAAAGAAAGTTTAGTTCCATTTTTTGAGCATACATATGACTTCAGGAATGGGTGGTAAGCACACTAATTAACTGTAGACATTTATACACACTCTGTATATGCTGTCCTTCACATTAAGAAAGGCTATAGAGAAATTTTTAGAATGTCTGTACATGAAGGTGTATGTGTAAATACGAATTAAGTGTTCTACCCATGCAGAGAAAGAAATATTTGACTTTCTGCTAATACTAATAATAGTAGTCATAGTAATAACTACAATTTATAACTATGTGCCAGGTACTTTCAATCTCATAACTAGCCCAGGAAATAGGTACTGTTATTCCAGCATTCAGATGTGGAAACTCAAATTTATAAGTATTAAGCAACTTACTTACTCTAGGCAAGACGGCTAGTTAAGTAGGAATGTAATACAAAACAAGGTGTGAATGACTCAAAATGCATGATTTTATTCACTGTACTCCTCACCTCTACTTTGTGCAGAAATGCTCATAATGTAGAATTCCATGTAGCCATGTGAAAAAAAGATTTTTTTCAGATACTTTTACGGGTTCAGTGTCTCATTCTCAGTGCCAAGATTCAACACTTCTAAGATCTCTGTCCTGATTTTTCTCTGGTTTTAAAGGAATAACTATTTTTTTAAACTTTTTATTTTGAACTAACTTTCTTTTTAAACAGTCAAAATGTGAATCTATTTTCTTTCCTGGAAATACTCAGATTTCCTAGAAGAAACAGATTATAGAAGTTGGTGAATCACTTAGGAAAATGGCTTGACAGTTTGAAGCAAACCTTGTGTAACTTTTATGAAACACCTCCCATCTGTTTGTCAGGTAGAATTTCCCAAGCATGTTCTTTTTCAGATTCCGTTGATTCCATTTTTAGGCGAGCATAACAGTAATAAGGCATTCTTCCACGTTGTGAAAGCTGTTCTCTCTTTTCCTTTTTAATTGAAGGATCAAGTATTCACATAGGGAGATATCTGCCACATTCAATCATCATCCAGACCTTGGGGGGAAACCTCAGTTGATATCCACATTGCCACACTGGACTGGAAAAAACAAACAAATATGTTTGGAGCATCTATATTCACTAGGCATGTTATTTTTATGACACACTAAAGCACTGTTGTTTAATTCTTACAGTAAACAGAATTCTTCAATGTACATAGAGATACCTTGTATTAAATTTACATTGTATTGTACTTGTATTGAATTTCCGTGGTTATATATGACAATCTATTGGGCACCTTAGGAAATACAATTTGACATAACCTGATGAAGAGGCACAAAGATATATATCCCAGTGGATGTGCTTTATGGACAGTTACGATTCAGCTTCCCTGTGAAAATTAAACACCTTAAAAATTCTACCATTATGGAAGGTGAAAGGTGATAAATTTCAAACTGCTTATGATAGAGAGCCAGTGGGAATTAAGTATCCATTTTGTGGATTATCCACTGAAGAACTGAATTTGTAGAACTGGATTAAATAACCTGATCCCCCATACCACATAGCATAATATTGTTTTATTTTTTTTATATCTATCTTAACTGATTATTAGCACAAGAGGATAAGCAAGAGAAAAGCACACAAAAAATACAATTCGGTGCAATATAATAATTCCCTGTAATTTTTTTATGTTGTATATTTTTCTTTTGCCTCTTCAGATCCTCTCTCTACTCTCCTCCACTCAGCCCTGCATCCTACAAGGCTGACCTTTACTCACAGCGTCAATGGGCTTCCTCTCTCTCTGGCTTCCTTTTGGTTTGTCCCTGGGCAGCAGCAGCAAGAGTTGAAAGAGTCAGAGGAGAAGAGAGTCTCAGAACTTTCTGCCAGGCTCTGGGCTCCAGGGCTGCCTTCCTCCACCAAAGGCTACAGCTCCTATCCAGTGGTCCTTCCCTGTCACTCCAGCTCTTTCTCCACCTTCCTGAATCAGTTTTCATCCTTTCCCCTGCAAATTTAAGGATACTTACCGGCTCCTAGGAGTCCTGACAATTTCTAACCGGGGATACTTTATTATCACTTGGAGTTTTCCATTAACTCTACCCATATCCTTGTACATAGATCCTTCACTAAACTATCCTCATTTGTTCATTTGAGTTTCTATCAGGTTCCTACTGAGACCCCAACTCATGTCTAAATCTCATTTAATCCACAATTAACACACACAATTTGGGGGCTGGATGTAGAGTAAAGGTAAACTACTTCCTTTCATTCTGAGACGGGAAAAAGGAAATAAGTAAACAAACAAAAATTCTATTTTGTTGCACTTCGTTTTGGCACATTAGACATTTTTAAAGCAAATAAAAAAAGAGGGCTGTGTTCAAAAGTTCTAGTTGCAAATTGTTTATCTAATACTCCTGTGATATTTCATTTTTAAATAGTAATCAACTTAGTGATATCTCATTGAAAGCTTTCAATTTATTATTATGAAATCTTTGTTATAACTAATCAAACAATGGTATATGAAATTTTTCCTCTTAACGAGGTAACTCCCAGTGCAAAGTCAGTTTAAAGATCTGTTTCTCAAATAAGCCTTATTCCCTAATGAACCTGGACTAGGTTAGCATCTGCCTTCCCTGCCCCACCCGCCATGTTTTCTTCTATTCCCTCTGATTCTCCTTTAATCAACTTTACATACACATAATGCACTTAGTCTGTCTTCTCACTTAGATTGAAAGTTTTCTGAAGGCAGGTACCAAGGCTGTTTTTCTTCTTTTTTATTTATTTATTTATTTATTTATTTTTAAATTTTTTGCTTTATAACAAATTTAATCAGTTATACATATACATATGTTCCCATATCCCCTCCCTTTTGCGTCTCCCTCCCACTCTCCCTATCCCACCCCTCCAGGCGGTCACAAAGCACCGAGCTGATCTCCCTGTGCTATGCGGCTGCTTCCCACTAGCTACCTACCTTACGTTTGGTAGTGTATATATGTCCATGCCGCTCTTTCACTTTGTCACAGCTTACCCTGCCCCCTCCCCATATCCTCAAGTCCATTCTCTAGTAGGTCTCTGTCTTTATTCCTGTCTTACCCCTATGTTCTTCATGACATTTTTTTTTCTTAAATTCCATATATATGTGTTAGCATACAGTATTTGTCTTTCTCTTTCTGACTTACTTCACTCTGTATGACAGACTCTAGGTCTATCCACCTCATTACAAATAGCTCAATTTCATTTCTTTTTATGGCTGAGTAATATTCCATTGTATATATGTGCCACATCTTCTTTATCCATTCATCCGATGATGGACACTTAGGTTGTTTCCATCTCCGGGCTATTGTAACATAGGGCTGCTATGAACATTTTGGTACATGTCTCTTTTTGAATTATGGTTTTCTCAGGGTATATGCCCAGTAGTGGGATTGCTGGGTCATATGGTAGTTCTATTTGTAGTTTTTTAAGGAACCTCCATACTGTTCTCCATAGCGGCTGTACCAATTCACATTCCCACCAGCAGTGCAAGAGGGTTCCCTTTTTTCCACACCCTCTCCAGCATTTATTGTTTCTAGATTTTTTGATGATGGCCATTCTGACTGGTGTGAGATGATATCTCATTGTAGTTTTGATTTGCATTTCTCTAATGAGTAAAGATGTTGAGCATCCTTTCATGTGTTTGTTGGCAGTCTGTATATCTTCTGTGGAGAAATGTCTATTTAGGTCTTCTGCCCATTTTTGGATTGGGTTGTTTGTTTTTTTGTTATTGAGCTGCATGAGCTGCTTATAAATTTTGGAGATTAATCCTTTGTCAGTTGCTTCATTTGCAAATATTTTCTCCCATTCTGAGGGTTGTCTTTTGGTCTTGTTTATGGTTTCCTTTGCTGTGCAAAAGCTTTTAAGTCTCATTAGGTCCCATGTGTTTATTTTTGTCTTTATTTCCATTTCTCTAGGAGGTGGGTCAAAAAGGATCTTGCTGTGATTTATGTCATAGAGTGTTCTGCCTATATTTTCCTCTAAGAGTCTGATAGTGTCTGGCCTTACATTTAGGTCTTTAATCCATTTTGAGCTTATTTTTGTGTATGGTGTTAGGGAGTGATCTAATCTCATACATTTACATGTCCCTATCCAGTTTTCCCAGCACCACTTATTGAAGAGACTGTCCTTTCTCCACTGTACATTCCTGCCTCCTTTATCAAAGATAAGGTGACCATATGTCCGTGGGTTTAACTCTGGGCTTTCTATCCTGTTCCATTGATCTATCTTTCTGTTTTTGTGCCAGTACCATACTGTCTTGATTACTGTAGCTTTGTAGTATAGTCTGAAGTCAGGGAGCCTGATTCCTCCAGCTCCGTTTTTCGTTCTCAAGATTGCTTTGGCTATTCGGGGTCTTTTGTGTTTCCATACAAATTGTGAAATTTTTTGTTCTAGTTCTGTGAAAAATGACAGTGGTAGTTTGATAGGGATTGCATTGAATCTGTAGATTGCTTTGGGTAGTAGAGTCATTTTCACAATGTTGAGTCTTCCTATCCAAGAACATGGTACATCTCTCCATCTATTTGTATCATCTTTAATTTCTTTCATCAGGGTCTTATAATTTTCTGCATACAGGTCTTTTGTCTCCTTAGGGAGGTTTATTCCTAGATATTTTATTCTTTTTGTTGCAATGGTAAATGGGAGTGTTTCCTTGATTTCACTTTCAGATTTTTCATCATTAGTATATAGGAATGCCAGAGATTTCTGTGCATTAATTTTGTATCCTGCAACTTTACCAAATTCATTGATTAGCTCTAGTAGTTTTCTGGTAGGATCTTTAGGATTCTCTATGTATAGTATCATGTCATCTGCAAACAGTGACAGCTTTACTTCTTCTTTTCCAATTTGGATTCCTTTTATTTCCTTTTCTTCTCTGATTGCTGTGGCTAAAACTTCCAAAACTAGGTTGAATAAGAGTGGTGAGAGCGGGCAACCTTGTCTTGTTCCTGATCTTAGTGGAAATGGTTTCAGTTTTTCACCATTGAGGACGATGCTGGCTGTGGGTTTGTCATATATGGCCTTTATTATGTTGAGGAAAGTTCCCTCTATGCCTACTTTCTGCAGGGTTCTTATCATAAATGGGTGCTGAATCTCGTCGAAAGCTTTCTCTGCATCCATCGAGATGATCATATGGTCTCTCTCCTTCAATTTGTTAATATGGTGTATCACGTTGATTGATTTGCGTATATTGAAGAATCCTTGCATTCCTGGAATAAACCCCACTTGATCATGGTGTATGATCCTTTCAATGTGCTGTTGGATTCTGTTTGCTAGTATTTTGTCGAGGATTCCTGCATCTATGTTCATCAGTGATATTGGCCTGTAGTTTTCTTTCTTTGTGACATCCTTGTCTGGTTTTGGTATCAAGGCGATGGTGGCCCCGCAGAATGAGTTTGGGAGTGCTCCTCCCTCTGCTATATTTTGGAAGAGTTTGAGAAGGATAGGTGTTAGCTCTTCTCTAAATGCTTGATAGAATTCGCCTGTGAAGCCATCTGGTCCTGGGCTTTTGTTTGTTGGAAGGTTTTTTATCACAGTTTCAATTTCAGTGCTTGTGATTGGTCTGTTCATATTTTCTGTTTCTTCCTGATTCAGTCTTGGCAGGTTGTGCATTTCTAAGAATTTGTCCATTTCTTCCAGGTTGTCCATTTTATTGGCATAGAGTTGCTTATAGTAATCTCTCATGATCTTTTGTATTTCTGCAGTGTCAGTTGTTACTTCTCCTTTTTCATTTCTAATTCTATTGATTTGAGTCTTCTCCCTTTTTTTCTTGATGAGTCTGGCTAATGGTTTATCAATTTTGTTTATCTTCTCAAAGAACCAGCTTTTAGTTTTATTGATCTTTGCTATCGTTTCCTTCATTTCTTTTTCATTTATTTCTGATCTGATTTTTATGATTTCTTTCCTTCTGCTAACTTTGGGATGTTTTTGTTCTTCTTTCTCTAATTGCTTTAGGTGCAAGGTTAGGTTGTTTATTCGAGATGTTTCCTGTTTCTTAAGGTGGGATTGTATTGCTATAAACTTCCTTCTTAGAACTGCTTTTGCTGCATCCCATAGGTTCTGGGTCGTCGTGTCTCCATTGTCATTTGTTTCTAGGTATTTTTTAATTTCCTCTTTGATTTCTTCAGTGATCACTTCGTTATTAAGTAGTGTATTGTTTAGCCTCCATGTGTTTGTATTTTTTACAGCTCTTTTCCTGTGATTGATATCTAGTCTCATAGCATTGTGGTCGGAAAAGATACTTGATACAATTTCAATTTTCTTAAATTTACCAAGGCTTGATTTATGACCCAGGATATGACCTATCCTGGAGAATGTTCCATGAGCACTTGAGAAAAATGTGTATTCTGTTGTTTTTGGATGGAATGTCCTATAAATATCAATTAAGTCCATCTTGTTTAATGTATCATTTAAAGCTTGTGTTTCCTTATTTATTTTCATTTTGGATGATCTGTCCATTGGTGAAAGTGGGGTGTTAAAGTCCCCTACTATGAGTGTGTTACTGTCGATTTCTCCTTTTATGGCTGTTAGTATTTGCCTTATGTATTGAGGTGCTCCTATGTTTGGTGCATAAATATTTATAATTGTTATATCTTCTTCTTGGATGGATCCTTTGATCATTAGGTAGTGTCCTTCTTTGTCTCTTCTAGTAGTCTTTATTTTAAAGTCTATTTTGTCTGATATGAGAATTGCTACTCCAGCTTTCTTTTGGTTTCCATTTGCATGGAATATCTTTTTCCATCCCCTTACTTTCAGTCTGTATGTGTCTCTAGGTCTGAAGTGGGTCTCTACTTGTAGACAGCATATATATGGGTCTTGTTTTTGTATCCATTCAGCCAATCTGTATCTTTTGGTGGGAGCATTTAGTCCATTTACATTTAAGGTAATTATCGATATGTATGTTCCTGTTCCCATTTTCTTAATTGTTTTGGGTTCGTTATTGTAGGTCTTTTCCTTCTGTTGTGTTTCTTGCCTAGAGAAGTTCCTTTAGCATTTGTTGTAAAGCTGGTTTGGTGGTGCTGAACTCTCTCAGCTTTTGCTTGTCTGTAAACGTTTTAATTTCTCCATCAAATCTGAATGAGATCCTTGCTGGGTAGAGTAATCTTGGTTGCAGGTTTTTCTCCTTCATCACTTTAATTATGTCCTGCCACTCCCTTCTGGCTTGTAGAGTTTCTGCTGAGAGATCAGCTGTTATCCTGATGGGGATTCCCTTGTGTGTTATTTGTTGTTTTTGCCTTGCTGCTTTTAATATGATTTCTTTGTGTTTAATTTTTGACAGTTTGATTAATATGTGTCTTGGCGTATTTCTCCTTGGATTTATTCTGTATGGGACTCTCTGTGCCTCCTGGACTTGATTAACTATTTCCTTTCCCATATTAGGGAAGTTTTCAACTATAATCTCTTCAAATATTTTCTCAGTCCCTTTCTTTTTCTCTTCTTCTTCTGGAACCCCTATAATTCGAATGTTGGTGCATTTAATGTTGTCCCAGAGGTCTCTGAGACTGTCCTCTGTTCTTTTCATTCTTTTTTCTTTATTTTGCTCTGCAGCAGTTATTTCCACTATTTTATCTTCCACCTCACTTATCCGTTCTTCTGCCTCAGTTATTCTGCTATTGATCCCATCTAGAGTATTTTTTATTTCATGTATTGTGTTTTTAATCGATGCTTGATTCATCTTTAGTTCTTCTAGGTCCTTGTTAACTGTTTCTTGCATTTTGTCTATTCTATTTCCAAGATTTTGGATCTGGGAAATAGAATCTTGGATCATCTTTACCATCATTATTCTGAATTCTTTTTCAGGTAGACTGCCTATTACCTCTTCATTTGTTAGACCTGGTGGGTTTTTATCTTGCTCCTTCTCCTGCTGTGTGTTTTTCTGTCTTCTCATTTTGCTTATGTTACTGTGTTTGGGGTCTCCTTTTTGCAGGCTGCAGGTTCGTAGTTCCCGTTGTTTTTGGTGTCTGTCCCCAGTGGCTAAGGTTGTTTCAGTGGGTTGTGTAAGCTTCCTGGTGGAGGGGACTAGTGCCTGTGTTCTGCTGGATGAGGCTGGATCTTGTCTTTCTGGTGGGCAGGTCCACGTCTGGTGGTGTGTTTTGGGGTGTCTGCAGACTTTTTATAATTTTAGGCAGTGTCTCTGCTAATGGGTGGCGTTGTGTTCCTGTCTTGCTAGTTGTTTGGCATAGGGTGTCCAGCACTGTAGCTTGCTGGTCGTTGAGTGAAGCTGGGTGCTGGTGTTGAGATGGAGATCTCTGGAAGATTTTTGCCGTTTGATATTATGTGGAGCTGGGAGGTCTCTTGTGGACCAGTGTCCTGAAGTTGGCTCTCCCACCTCAGAGGCACAGCACTGACTCGGGGCTCCTCAATTTGGGATGATGTGTTGTCTATTCATGTATTCCACAGATGCAGGGTACATCAAGTTGACTGTGGAGCTCCAATCCGCTGCCTCTGAGGCCGCCGGGAGAGGTCCCCCCCTCTCCTCCCCGCTCCCACAGCTCCCGGGTCCCAGCCCTGGACCCGGCCCCGCCTCTGCGTGCAGGTCGCCGGAGGGCGTCCGCTCCCCGCTCAGACAGGACAGGGCCAAAGGAGCAGCCTCTCCGGGGACTCTGGCCCACCCAGTCCGGGCGGGAGGAAGGGGCACGGAGTGCGGGGCGAGCCTGCAGCGGCAGAGGTCGGCGTGACGCTGCACCAGCCCGAGGCGCGCCGCGCGCTCTCCCAGGGAAGCCGCCCCTGGATCCCGGGACCCCGGCAGTGGCGGGCCGCACAGGCCCCCGGAAGGGCGGCGCGGGCAGCGACCTGCGCTCGCACACAGGCCCCCTGGCGGCGGCAGCAGCAGCCCCAGCGTCCCACGCCCGTCACTGGGCTCCGCGCCCCCAGTCGCGACTCGCGCCCGTCTGTGGAGCCCCTTCAAGCAGCGCTCCTAATCCCCTCTCCTCGCGCACCAGGAAACCAAGAGGGAAGAAAAAGTCTCCCGCCTCTACAGCAGCCCCAGAGTCCTCCCGGACTCCCTCCCGGCTAGCCGTGGCACACCAGCCCCCCCCCACGCTGAGTTCCCGCCGCCAGCCCCAGTCCTGTCCCCGCGCTCCGACCGAAGCCCGAGCCCCAGCCCCCAGCTTCCAGCGCTGCGCGCCCCGGCAGGCGAGCAGACAAGCCCCCCGGGCCGGCGAGCGCCGCCCGGCACCGATCCTCCGCGCGGGGATCTCTCCGCCCCGCCCCACCCAGGCACGTGGGGGGCCCCCCGCCCCCCGGGAGGTCCGGGGTCTTCTGCCAGCGCCCAGCAGGTGCTCTGCAGGAGCCGCCCCACGCGCAGCTGCACTCCCGGTGCATCCGTGGGGAGGAAGGCGATCCCCGCGTCCCACTCCCGCGCCATCTTACCCGGAAGTCCCAAGGCTGTTTTGATCACTTCTGTATTCCCAGCATGTAACACAATGCCTGGCACATAGTAGGTCCTCCATAAATATTTTCTGATGAATCAGATTACTATGCCAGTAGGTTACCAAAAAGCAAAGCCCTAAATCCAGTATATTTTTTTCAAAAATTATTTTATAGTATTTAGTAAGTAGCTGTGTTTTCACAATGTACTCTCTGGGCTTGATTGAAGTAGGGGAGGAATCTTATGTAAAGACTTAGCAAACACATATAAGAAACTGCTAGGTGGTAGGCTTAATGGATAAAGAAGATGTGGTACATATATACAATGGAATATTACTCAGTAATTACAAAGAATGAAATAATGCCATTTGCAGCAACATGGATGGACCTAGAGATTATCACACTAAGTGAAGTAAGTCAGAGAAAGACAAATACCATATGATATCACTTATATGTGAAATCTTAAAAAAATGATACAAATGAACTTATTTACAAAACAGAAACAGACCCACAGACCTAGAAAACGAAGTTATGGTTACCAGGGGAAGGGTGGGGGAGGGATAGTTAGGGATTTGGGGATTGACATGTACAAACTGCTATATTTAAAATAGATAACCAACAAGGACCGACTGTATAGCACAGGGAACTCTGCTCAATACTCTGTAATAACCTAAATGGCAAAAGAATTTGAAAAAGAGTAGATACACATATATGTATAACTGAATCACTTTGCTGTATACCGGAAGCTAACACAACATTGTTAATCAACAATAAAAAAACAGAAAAAAAAAAACCCTGCTAGGTGATGACAGCCTACAAGTAAGGAATACAGACCTGTCTCAAATGTGCAGATGAGAGATGATGCAGATTATTTCTTTACAAGAAACATGCAGTTCGTGACATAGATCAGAGTAGGAGGAGACAGTCTCAGCTGAGATTCCCATAACAAACCGGGCTTGAACTTATCCTGGAAGAAAGGGACAGCTCTAAGCTCATGCCTTTTATGTGCATAACACCTAATTCCTTGGGGACTTTCATATATGCTCACTCATTTGGTACTCACGTTAACTCAGGCCACCAGGGCAAGGAATAGTGTCCCAATTTTATTGGAGAGGAAATAAAAGCTTAGAAAATGGAAGTTCCTTAGCCAAGTTTTAAAGATGCGTAGTCGCGAGAGAACAGCCATATGCAGTGAGAGAAAGTTCTTCAAAGGGCAGCCACCAGCTGGGAAGTCTTCCACTTTGCCCCCTGATTTTGTGTCTGTGGCTTATTTTTTCTCCACCACATTTAAGAGAGTGCCCAGAACATAGTAGGCACTCAGTAGTTACTGTGCTGATTGAATGAATAATCATTTACATGTACAGGCATAAAATAGACTCTTAAAAATAATTGGTCATAAATGTATAATTCTGCAGCTCTGTTTTTTCCTCCTGACAAATATGGTGTAGGCATCTTTTCATGTCAGTATATATAGCTCTCCCTCATTTTTTCTAAAAGCTTATTTGAAAGTTATTGAATAAAACCACAGCTCTATCCCACCATGAGGGTACCAGGTACATGACTAGTGTGCATTCTTCGGTGCTACTGCATCTCATCAATGCCAGCTAACCATTACTTATAAACAACATTGACAATGAGGTCAGGTGCTTGGTCCAGTACACAGTGCTCAGATGGATTCTGGTTTATCTTGAGGTAGTGTAGCAAGAAAGATTCAGCCAAGTTAGAGCCTCAGGAGTCCCCAAGGCTAGGGGAAAGGCCCCTGGATCAGCTGCTAACCCCTTCCTTCTCAAACTAAAACAAATTAAAATGTAAGGAATAAAAAAAGAAAAGAAAGCTGGTATAGCTACTTTAATATCAGACGAAGGAGATGTTCAGGCAAACAGGATTATTAGAGATAATTAGGTAACTTCATATTGATAAAAGGTTTACTAAAATTAAGAACTTTTTTTTCATCAAAATATGCTATAAACTAAGTGCCTGAAAAGATAAGTAACAGAATGGGATATGATATTTACAACACATGTAACTATCAGAAGACCAGTATCCACAATATATAAAGTATTCCTAGGAATCAATAATAAACTGGGGAAAGATCTGAAAAAGCATTTCACAAAAGAAAAAAAAATTAAATGGCTGATAGATATAAGGAAATGTACTCAGTCTCTTTAATAAGCTGGGAAATAAAATAATACCAAAACAAAGCACCATTTTATGCAAAAAATACTGGCAAAAATTTAACAGCGTGACTATACAAGGTCTTTTTGAGGATATGTAACAATAAGGACTCACAGGCACTATAGGTGGTAATGGGAATTGATGTACTTTAAAAAAGAGTTGAGCATTGTCTTACTAGACAATTGAATATATCCCAACAACTCCACTCCAGTATCTATACCCTAGGAAACTTGTACACATGAGACTCAGGACACATGTGCAAAAATGATGATAGCTACATTGATATATCAGCCAAAATGTGGAAACCATCTAAATATCAACAATAGAATAAATATATAAATTGTGCCATACAAGAATACTATACAGCCATGGAAATGAGCAAAGTATGGCTACCCTCAACAGCATGGATAGAACTGGTGCATATTATGTTGAACAAAAAATGATGCAAAAAATGCATAAATATGATTTTATTAATTCAAAGTAGAAAACACACAAAACTTAGTTGCTTTGTTTAGGGATGCATTCTTAGGTAGAAAAGCAAGAAAATGGCTCTTAAAGTCAATCTAGTTGTCTGTGGCGGGGGGAAGGGTTGGAATCATGAAGGACTCCTAAGACACTTGCAGGGTGCTGCAATATTCTATTTTTTTAATCTTGGCGATGGTTATAGGAGTTTTGCTTTTTAACTTGTTTTAAAAATATAACATATTTTACACACTTTTCTATATTATGTTTTATTACATAATTTTTAAAAGATAGGGAAAAAATAGACCCCCAGAAGCTGGCGAGTATCCTGTTTGGTGCCCTGTGGAGTCTGAATACTTCAGTGCCAACCATCACGGCCAAGTTAGCAAACCTCTCTCAAACCTGTTTTTCTCATCTGTAAAGGAAAAGTGAAACTCTTTCTGCTTTCATGGGTATTTCCTGAGGACTAAGGTATCTGATTAAAACATAAATACAGGGCTTCCCTGGTGGCGCAGTGGTTGAGAATCTGCCTGCCGATGCAGGGGACATGGGTTCGAGCCCTGGTCTGGGAGGGTCCCACATGCCGTGGAGCAGCTGGGCCCGTGAGCCACAACTACTGAGCCTGCGCTTCTGGAGCCTGCGCTCCACAACGGAGAGGCCGCGATAGTGAGGAGGCCCGCGCACCGCAATGAAGAGTGGCCCCCGCTCACCGCAACTACAGAAAGCCCTCGCACAGAAACGAAGACCCAACACAGCTAAAAACAAATAAATAAATAAATATATAAACTCTAAAAAAAAAAAACCATAAATACAGTTGTTATTTTTCAGCATCAACTTCCCCTGCCTTTCAAGTGTTTGCCTCTTCTGTCATGCTTCCCTACACAACAGTTTTTGTTTTGTATTTTAGTTAAATGTTGTTTTTTGAGATAATTCTAGATTTACATGCAGTTGTAAGAAATAATGCAAAGAGAGCCCATGTGTGCTTTGTCCAGTTTCCCCTAATGGCCAGCATCTTCCAAAGCTATAGTACACTATTGCAACCAAAATTTTGACACTGATACAGTCAAGATACAAAACAGACCCATAACTTTCTTTTTTAATCCTCAAATGCAAATCAATCCCTTTTAAACCATTAATATAGAGGCAAGCTAGGTTTTTATGAGTTTTTTCATTTGGAATTTCACAGTCCATTTCTTATATAGATACCTCTCTCTTCGACTAGTGACGTTGTTATACCATATTTAGTCTAACACATCCCAGTCTTAAGCTCATGTTTGTTTTATTAAAAAAGAGAAAGTACAGTTGACCCTTGAGCAGTAAGGGTGATGTGACAGAAAATCCACGTGCAGTCCTCCCTCAGCATCCGTGAGGGATTGGCAGGACCAACTGCAGGTACCAAAATCCGCAGCTGCTCAGATCCCCATAGTCAGCCCTCCCTATCTGCGGTTCTGCAGCTATGGAATCAACCAACCTCAGAATGTGTAGTTTTGTATTTATTGAAAAAAATCCACAAATAAGTAGACACATGCAGTTCAAACCCATGTTGTTCAAAGGTCAGCTATATATAAAAGCGTTAAAGATATTTCTCTTAGAATATGCCACGCGCTACTGCTGAAATGTGGCATTTCCACATCCCTGCCTGGGTTACAACTAGTTATGATACATTCAGAAAAATGTGGCTTTAAAAATTATTAATATTATTTTTTCTTTTTGATATTTTCATCTGTCCTACTTTTCCCTACCGCCATGGTCTTCCCTACACCAGTATTATATATGTCATTCTAGGATAATTTTTCTCAATAAGACTTTCATTATGCCCCTAGTCAGTACATAAAAGCATCAATGATTCTCCTGTGCATCATAAAATCCCAACTTCTTGGAGCAGCATTCAAGCCCTAACTCCCTTTGAATCCTTATTTTCTATTAGACTTCAACCAATTACAGCAACAAGAAAATACTGGTCTATTCAGGATATCTTCATTATACCTTGCACTTGCTTCCTTCCACACATTGGTAAATATCATTTCCCTACCAGGGCCATCTTCCTGAGTCATTGCCTTTTCACCTTGTACCATTTATGGAAGAATCTATGGAAGACGCAGCTTCCTTGCATGGAAGACTTGGCTGCTCTGAAAAGCTTTTAGTACTCGCTTTATCCAGAGTGATTGTTCCCTGCTAGAAGCTTCTGTACTTACTGTCTATACCATTTGTTGGGCATAAAGGTTTTGTGGTGCTTATCACTCATCTAACTCTTGGATTGTTATTTAGTTAGACCTGTGTTTAACCCTTTTTTTACTTCCATAAAGGTAGATACTATTTCTTATTCTTTCTGTACCCCAAAGCACCAAGCATAGTACCTTTCAGGTAATGGACTTTCAAAAAATATATGTTAATTTTTTCATTAGGCTCATCCACATTGCTTTTAGGGCTAGAGCATGTTCATCAGTTCTTAATTTGAGTGGAATTCCTGCATATTTTAGAAGAGAAAATTAGGCTGGAAATGGGTAACAGGAGTAGTGGCAGCAGTGGGATGAGATTGCCAGATCCCACTGCTGAATTTATCTTTGTATGACTTTGGGAAGTAGCTTAGCCTCTCTAAGACTGCATTCCCTCATCTCCATAACAAGGCAACTAACAGTTCTAACTTCTTGGTGTTGTCAAAGTTAACAGAAATAATTCATATAAGCATGCCACCTGTTGTCCAACTCAAAGTAAGTGTTCAGTACATTTTTTAATAATTGTTTTATAATTTCGAAAATATTTACATGGCATTTTAAGAACTTAGCATTTTACTTTTCCCAAAGCTATCCATACATGTCCTGTGCTCTAGTCAAAGAAAGAAAGTGTCTTCTTAGGCTATGTTTAAAATGTCCACTAGATTATATTCACTAGTTTTTGTACCTCACTTTGGGAATCTGAGGTCAATAAAAATTGTTGTGTTAAGAGATATTTTAGACTTATTACTTAATGTATGTTTTGAGAACTGAATTATACAGTGTTTCATATCATACTATTATTATTGATATCAAAACATTTGCTAATAAAAACAAGCTATGAAATTTGCTTCCCTGTCTTGACAAGAAATGGAGTGTGCTTTTCAAATGGTATCTCTTATTGTCCACAATTTACCAGGAAATTTGTCTTTGTGTCCTTAATTCAAGATTTTATAGTTAATGGCCTTGCCCAAATCAGATCAGAGGAAACGCCTTGTCTTAGGCTTTTTTGGGGGATGGGGGCACAGGTGGATTCCAGCTCTAAACCACAATAGTATCCCACTTTGGTCTGACCTTAGATTTGGTGATTGGCTGGTAAGACCAAAAGGCAGAAAACCCAGAGAGGTCAACACCGCTAGTCTGTTTCATCCTCACAACATGCTTATGGTGGCCCCATCTTCCTGGTTCTGGGACAGGAAACTCATCTTGCTAGTACTGGTGAAGACCAGATTGATCACTGATTGCATGTGACGTGATCAGATATGTGTTTTGAAAACTACCCTTCTGACTGTATTATCAAGAATAAATTTTGTGGGAGTATGAATAATGCATCAAAACGCTTAGGTGGCTATAATTCTTAGGTACGAAATGGTGGCAGAATGGACTAGATGGCCATGGATATAGAGATGGGGAAAGATCAATTTGGGATGTAAGGTCTACAGGACTGAGGATGGAGTTGGTGTGGTGGATGAAGTAGAGAAGAGTTTCCAAAATGACTTAAAGGGCTAACAGTATTTATCCAGTGCACACTGGTTCTACAACTGATATTTTAGCCCTATAAATCTTTTAGCATCCTACAAGTACTGTTGAATATTGGTCACCTAAGAAAGCTGGGTAACTGTGTGTGTGTGTGTGTGTGTGTGTGTGTGTGTATGAGTATGAGTGTGAGATCTCACCTGCCCTGAGTCTGGACTTCACTCTCATCCACTCCTTATGCATCCTGAATTGTATAAAAGTGAGCAGTTGAATTAACTGTCACAAATGTCACTTAATTTCATTCTCAGCTCATTTGCCATGTGCTCATCTTACTCTGAGCCCTTCTCTCAGTAACTGTCTATTATTTCTTTTCTTTTTCTTTTTAGTTTCTGCTTTATAACAAAGTGAATCAGTTATACATATACATCTGTTCCCATATTCCTTCCCTCTTGCGTCTCCCTCCCTCCTACCCTCCCTATCCCACCCCTCCAGGCGGTCACAAAGCAAGCTGATCTCCCTGTGCTATGCGGCTGCTTCCCACTAGCTATCTACCTTACGTTTGGTAGTGTATATATGTCCATGCCTCTCTCTCGCTTTGTCCCAGCTTACCCTTCCCCCTCCCCATATCCTCAAGTCCATTCTCAAATAGGTCTGTGTCTTTCTTCCTGTTTTACCCCTAGGTTCTTCATGATATTTTTTTTCCCTTAGATTCCATATATATGTGTTAGCATACGGTATTTGTCTTTCTCTTTCTGATTTACTTAACTCTGTATGACAGACTCTAGGTCTATTCACCTCATTACAAATAGCTCAGTTTCGTTTCTTTTTATGGCTGAGTAATATTCCATTGTATATATGTGCCATATCTTCTTTATCCATTCATCCGATGATGGACACTTAGGTTGTTTCCAGCTCTGGGCTATTGTGAATAGAGCTGCAGTGAACATTTTGGTACATGTCTCTTTTTGAATTATGGTTTTCTCAGGGTATATGCCTAGTAGTGGGATTGCTAGGTCATATGGTAGTTCTATTTGTAGTTTTTTAAGGAACCTCCATACTCTTCTCCATAGTGACTGTACCAATTCACATTCCCACCAGCAGTGCAAGAGTGTTCCCTTTTTTCCACACCCTCTCCAGCATTTATTGTTTCTAGATTTTTTGATGATGGCCATTCTGACCGGTGTGAGATGATATCTCATTGTAGTTTTGATTTGCATTTCTCTAATGATTAATGATGTTGAGCATTCTTTCATGTGTTTGTTGGCAGGCTGTATATCTTCTTTGGAGAAATGTCTATTTAGGGCTTCTGCCCATTTTTGGATTGGGTTGTTTATTTTTCTGCTATTGAGATGCCTGAGCTGCTTATAAATTTTGGAGATTAATCCTTTGTCAGTTGCTTCATTTGCAAATATTTTCTCCCATTCTGAGGGTTGTCTTTTGGTCTTGTTTATGGTTTCCTTTACTGTGCAAAAGCTTTGAAGTTTCATTAGGTCCCATTTGTTTATCTTTGTTTTTATTTCCATTTCTCTAGGAGGTGGGTCAAAAAGGATCCTGCTGTGATTTATGTCATAGAGTGTTCTGCCTATGTTTTCCTCTAAGAGTTTGATAGTTTCTGGCCTTACATTTAGGTCTTTAATCCATTTTGAGCTTATTTTTGTGTATGGTGTTAGGGAGTGATCTAATCTCATACTTTTACATGTCCCTGTCCAGTTTTCCCAGCATCACTTATTGAAGAGGCTGTCCTTTCTCCACTGTACATTCCTGCCTCCTTTATCTAAGATAACGTGACCATATGTGCGTGGGTTTATCTCTGGGCTTTCTATCCTGTTCCATTGATCTAACTTTCTGTTTTTGTGCCAGCACCATACTGTCTTGATTACTGTAGCTTTGTAGTATAGTCTGAAGTCAGGGAGCCTGATTCCTCCAGCTATGTTTTTCGTTCTCAAGATTGCTTTGGCTATTAGGGGTCTTTTGTTTTTCCAATCAAATTTTGAAAATTTTTGTTCTAGTTCTGTGAAAAATGCCAGTGGTAGTTTGATAGGGATTGTATTGAACCTGTAGATTGCGTTGGGTAGTAGAGTCATTTTCACAATATTGATTCTTCCAATCCAGGAACATGGTATATCTCTCCATCTATTTGTATCATCTTTAATTTCTTTCATCAGCGTCTTATACTTTTCTGCATACAGGTCTTTTGTCTCCTTAGGTAGGTTTTTTCCTAGATATTTTATTCTTTTTATTGCAATTGTAAATGGGAGTGTTTTCTTGATTTCACTTTCAGAGTTTTCATCATTAGTGTACAGGAATGCCAGAGATTTCTGTGCATTAATTTTGTATCCTGCTACTTTACCAAATTCATTGATTAGCTCTAGTAGTTTTCTGGTAGCATCTTTAGGATTCTCTATGTATAGTATCATGTCATCTTCAAAGAGTGACAGCTTTACTTCTTCTTTTCCGATTTGGATTCCTTTTATTTCCTTTTCTTCTCTGATTGTTGTGGCTAAAACTTCCAAAACTATGTGAATAAGAGTGGTGAGAGTGGGCAGCCTTGTCTTGTTCCTGATCTTAGTGGAAGTGGTTTCAGTTTTTCACCATTGAGGACAGTGTTGGCTGTGGGTTTGTCATATATGGCCTTTATTATGTTGAGGAAAGTTCCCTCTATGCCTACTTTCTGCAGGGTTTTTCTCATAAATGGGTGTTGAATTTTGTCAAAGCTTTCTCTGCATCTATTGAGATGATCATATGGTTTTTCTCCTTCAATTTGTTAATATTGGTGTATCACGTTGATTGATTTGCGTATATTGAAGAATCATTGCGTTCCTGAATAAACCCCACTTGATCATGGTGTATGATCCTTTTAATGTGCTGTTGGATTCTGTTTACTAGTATTTTGTTGAGGATTTTTACATCTACGTTCATCAGTGATATTGGCCTGTAGTTTTCTTTCTTTGTGACATCCTTGTCTGGTTTTGGTATCAAGGTGATGGTGGCCTCGTAGAATGAGATTGGGAGTGTTCCTCCCTCTGCTATATTTTGGAAGAGTTTGAGAAGGATAGGTGTTAGCTCTTCTCTAAATGTTTGATAGAATTTGCCTGTGAAGCCATCTGGTCCTGGGCTTTTGTTTGTTGGAAGATTTTTAATCACAGTCTCAATTTCAGTGCTTGTGATTGGTAAGTTCATATTTTCTATTTCTTCCTGGTTCTTCCTTCCTTGGAAGGTTGTGCATTTCTAAGAATTTGTCCATTTCTTCCAGGTTGTCCATTTTATTGGCATAGAGTTGCTTGTAGTAATCTCTCATGATCTTTTGTATTTCTGCAGTGTCAGTTGTTACTTCTCCTTTTTCATTTCTAATTCTATTTATTTGAGTCTTCTCCCTTTTTTTCTTGATGAATCTGGCTAATGGTTTATCAATTTTGTTTATCTTCTCAAAGAACCAGCTTTTAGTTTTACTGATCTTTGCTACCGTTTCCTTCTTTTCTTTTTCATTTATTTCTGATCTGATCTGTATGGTTTCTTTCCTTCTGCTAACTTTGGGGTTTTTTTGTTCTTCTTTCTCTAATTGCTTTAGGTGCAGGGTCTGGTTGTTTACTCGAGATGTTTCCTGTTTCTTAAGGTGGGATTGTATTGCTATAAACTTCCCTCTTAGAACTGCTTTTGCTGCATCCCATAGGTTTTGGGTTGTCGTGTCTCCATTGTCATTTGTTTCTAGGTATTTTTTAATTTCCTCTTTGATTTCTTCAGTGATCACTTCGTTATTAAGTAGTGTATTGTTTAGCCTCCATGTGTTTGTATTTTTTACAGCTCTTTTCCTGTAATTGATATCTAGTCTCATAGCATTGTGGTCGGAAAAGATACTTGATACAATTTCAATTTTCTTAAATTTACCAAGGCTTGATTTGTGACCCAAGATATGATCTATCCTGGAGAATGTTCCATGAGCACTCAAGAAAAATGTGTATTCTGCTGTTTTTGATGGAATGTCCTATAAATATCAATTAAGTCCATCATGTTTAATGTATCATTTAAAGTTTGTGTTTCCTGATTTATTTTAATTTTGGATCATCTGTCCATTGGTGAAAATGGGCTGTTGAAGTCCCCTACTATGAGTGTGTTACTGTCGATTTCCCCTTTTATGGTTGTTAGTATTTGCCTTATGTATTGAGGTGCTCCTATGTTGGGTGCATAAATATTTACAATTGTTATATCTTCTTCTTGGATCGATCCCTTGATCATTATGTAATGTCCTTCTTTGTCTCTTCTAATAGTCTTTATTTTAAAGTCTATTTTGTCTGATATGAGAATTGCTACTCCAGCTTTCTTTTGATTTCCATTTGCATGGAATATCTTTTTCCATCCCCTTACTTTCAATCTGTATGTGTCTCTAGGTCTGAAGTGGGTCTCTTGTAGACAGCATATATATGGGTCTTGTTTTTGTATCCATCCAGCCAATCTGTGTCTTTTGGTGGGAGCATTTAGTCCATTTACATTTAAGGTAATTATCAATATGTATGTTCCTATTTCCATTTTCTTAATTGTTTTGGGTTTGTTATTGTAGGTAATTTCCTTCTCTTGTGTCCCCTGCCTAGAGAAGTTCCTTTAGCCTTTGTTGTAAAGCTGGTTTGGTGGTGCTGAATTCTTGTAACTTTTGCTTGTATGTGAAGGTTTTAATTTCTCTATTGAATCTGAATGAGATCCTTGTTGGGTAGAGTAATCTTGGTTGCAGGTTTTTCTCCTTCATCACTTTAAATATGTCCTGCCACTCCCTTCTGGCTTGTAGAGTTTCTGCTGAGAGATCAGCTGTTAACCTTATGGGGATTCCGTCGTGTGTTATTTGTTGTTTTTCCCTTGCTGCTTTTAATATGTTTTGTTTGTGTTTAATTTTTGACAGTTTGATTAATATGTGTCTTGGTGTATTTCTCCTTGGATTTATTCTGTATGGGACTCTCTGTGTCTCCTGGACTTTAGTAACTATTTCCTTTCCCGAATTAGGGAAATTTTCAACTATAATCTCTTCAAATATTTTTCAGTCCCTTTCTTTTTCTCTTCTTCTTCTGGAACCCCTATAATTCGAATGTTTGTGTGTTTAATGTTGTGCCAGAGGCCTTTGAGACTGTCCTCAGTTCTTTTCATTCTTTTTTCTTTATTCTGCTCTTCAGCAGTTATTTCCACTATTTTATCTTCCATGTCACTTATCCATTCTTCTGCTTCCGTTGTTCTGCTATTGATCCCATCTGGAGTATTTTAAATTTCATTTATTGTGTTTCTAATCATTGCTTGATTCATCTTTAGTTCTTCTAGGTCCTTGTTAAGTGTTTCTTGCATTTTCTCTATTCTATTTCCAAGATTTTGGATCATCTTTACTATCATTATTCTGAATTCTTTTTCACGTAGACTGCCTATTTCCTCTTCATTTGTTAGGTCTGGTGGGTTTTTATCTTGCTCCTTCACCTGCTGTGTGTTTTTCTGTCTTCTCATTTTGCTTATCTTACTGTGTTTGGGGTCTCCTTTTTGCAGGCTGCAGATTCGTAGTTCCCATTGTTTTTGGTGTCTGTCCCCAGTGGCTAAGGTTGTTTCAGTGGGTTGTGTAGGCTTCCTGTTGGAGGGGACTGGCGCCTGTGTTCTGGTGGATGAGGCTCGATCTTGTCTTTCTGGTGGACAGGTCCACGTCTGGTGGTATGTTTTTGGGTGTCTGTGGCCTTATTATGTTTTTAGGCAGCCTCTCTGCTAATGTGTGGGGTTGTGTTCCTGTCTTGCTATTTGCTTGGCATAGGGTGTCCAGCACTGTAGCTTGCTGGTCGTTGAGTGAAGCTAGGTGCTGGTGTTGAGATGGAGATCTCGGGGAGATTTTCGCCGTTTGATATTATGTGGAGCTTGGAGGTCTCTTGTGGACCAGTGTCCTGAAGTTGGTTCTCCCACCTCAGAGGCACAGCACAGACTCCTGGCTGCAGCACCAAGAGCCTTTCATCCACACGGCTCAGAATAAAAGGGAGAAAAAGTGAAAGAAAGAATTAGTAGAAGAAAGAAAGAAAGAGAGAAAGAAAGAAGGGAGGGAGGAAGGAGGGAAGGTAGGAAAAAGAGAAAGAGAGAAGATAAGTAAAATAGAATAAAGTATGATGAAATATAATAGCATTATTAAAATAAAAAAAATAATTATTAAAAAATTTAAAAAAACAAACAAAAAAACGGAGAGATAGAACCCTGGGACAAATGGTGGAAGCAAAGCTATACAGACAAAATCTCACACAGAAGCATACACATACACATTCAAAAAAAGAGGAAAAGGGGAAAAAATCGTAAATCTTGCTCTCAAAGTCCACCTCCTCAATTTGGTATAATTCGTTGTAAAAAGAGGAAAAGGGGAAAAAATCATAAATCTTGTTCTCAAAGTCCACCTCCTCAATGTGGGATGATTCGTTGTCTATTCATGTATTCCACAGATGCAGGGTACATCAAGTTGATTGTGGAGCTTTAATCCGCTGCTTCTGAGGCTGCTGGGAGCAATTTCCCTTTCTCTTCTTTATTCTCACAGCTCCCGGGTCTCAGCTTTGGATCTCGCCCCGCCTCTGCATGTAGGTCGCCGGAGGGCGTCTGTTCTTTGCTCAGACAGGACGGGATTAAAGGAGCAGCTGCTTCGGGGACTCTGGCTCACTCAGGCTGGGGGGAGGGAGGGGCACGTAGGCGGGGCGAGCCTGCGGCGGCAGAGGCTGGCATGACGTTGCACCAGCCCGAGGCGTGCCGTGCGCTCTCCCGGGGAAGCCGTCCCTGGATCCTGGGACCTCGGCAGTGGCGGGCTGCACAGGCTCCCCGGAAGGGTGGCGTGGACAGCGACCTGTGCTCGCACACAGGCTTCTTGGCGTCGGCAGCAGCAGCACCAGCGTCCCACGCCCATCTCTGGGGTCCTCGCTGTTAGCCGCGGCTCGCACCCATCTCTGGAGCTCCTTTAAGCAGCGCTCTTAATCCCCTCTCCTCGTGCACCAGGAAACAAAGAGGGAAGAAAAAGTCTCTTGCCTCTTCGGCAGCTCCAGACTTCTTCCCAGACTCCCTCCCGGCTAGCCGTGGCGCACTAGCCCCTTCAGGCTGTGTTCACGCCGCCAGCCCCAGTCCTCTCCCTGTGCTCCGACTGAAGCCCGAGCCTCAGCTCCCAGCCCTGCCCGCCCCGGCGGCCGAGCAAACAAGCCTCTTGGGCTGGTGAGTACCGGTTGGCCCAGATCCTCTGTGCGGGAACCTCTCTGCGTTGCCCTCCGCTCCCCTGTGGCTGTGCTCTCCTCTGCGGCTCCGAAGCTTCCCCCCCTCTGCCACCCACAGTCTCCACCCGTGAAGGGGCTTCTAGTGTGTGGAAACCTTTCCTCCTTCACGGCTCCCTCCCACTGGTGCAGGTCCTGTCCCTATTCTTTTGTCTCTGTTTTTTCTTTTTTCTTTTTCTCTACCCAGGTACGTGGGGAGTTTCTTACCTTTTGGGAGGTCTGAGGTCTTCTGCCAGCGTTCAGTAGGTGTTCTGTAGGAGTTGTTCCACGTGTAGATGAATTTCTGGTGTATCTGTGGGGAGGAGGGTGATCTCCGTGTCTTACTCTTCCGCCATCTTCTGGAAAACCCCCTGTCTATTATTTCTTTATCCAAAGTTCTAAATGTCATGGTTATAGTTTCTCAGCAGAGCTTGCTAGGGGCTGACTTGTTAGAGTCAAGTAGACAAAACAAAGAAGTTAGTTTTGAGAGCCTATCACTGAGGGAGAGTGGAGAACTCAAAAAGGAGACACTAGACTTGAGGAAGTGTAGCCACTGAGTGGTGTTAAGGGGAAGAGCTGGGTAAGTATCCTCTATCTCCTCAGTCTTGGAGGGTATCATTGAATTAGCGAATACAGTCTCTGATGCCTGTAATGCACAGTTTGAATCATCACAGAATGATTCACTTATATTCATTATTGTCTGTGTGAAACTATAGGAAAGTGAGTAGTGCTTGCTGGAAAGATTTCCTTCAAAAATTGTTAAGATTTTTAAGTTTGTGCTTCAGGGATGAGATTGAGTTATAACGAAAATTAACTCCTATAAAATATCTCATTTCCCATTATGTCAGATAAATGAGATATTATGCACATAATCCCAGCAGAAAAGAAGTTCTCTGTTCCCCAATTATGTAAGAAAAGGGAAATATTGACTTGGGTACTTTCTGTTTCAATGTTGAAAAGCAGATCAAGAAGATAGAGTTTCAGGAGTCTTAAAATTTCTTTAAGAGCTTCTGCAACATGTGATTTGCACATAAGTGCAATAACATAAGTGATTTGCACATTGTGTGCCCATCACATACAATGATTGCTTAGCAGAGTGCCTGGCATATAATAATTTCTTGTCTTTATTATTATATTATTAGTGTGATTTAATCTATTTTTCTTCTCTTAAATTTTCCATGTGCTAATTGGTTTCTCACTATGTACCTCTCATTTCTTAGCTTTAATTCATTTGTGCTTTTGTGTGTCAAGTATTAAATGGCATTAAAACAAATACTCTCTATAAGTATTCTTTGAGTTACCATAGATGGTCACATTAGAATAACGAAAAACAGATGCTGGCAGCTGCACTTTTTGGTGGAGCCAGAGTGGTACCTGATAGTAAAATGAAGACACTTTCTCAAAAAATTGGGAAATAAGGGAAGTGGACCTGCTTTCGGAAAGAGACATGGTACAGAGTTATCTTCAGAAAGGAAAATGGGTCAAAGCACTAGCTTTTTAAAGTAGTAGCTCATTTAAATTTTAAAAAGCTTTCATCCTAAAGGATGTATTGATCAAGATCTAATTGGTCAAATTGAAAATGTGTTAGGTATTCAAGAGAGACTGTATTTAATATTGTACAAGGAGTTGGTTACAAGAGCATTGGAAGGACTGGAAGAAAAAAAAAGGGAGAAGGAGGTGGATACCAGAAGAACAAAAAGCGTGATTGCCAGCAAGGTGCTTAGTTTCCTGGGCAGGAGCTGAGCTTTGGGCCCGCTGCTGGATCTGCTGATTTGAATTGGATGCTTGAACCATCAAGAGCCACCGAGATTCCACTACTGAAGAAGCTGCAAATGCAGAAGAGGAGCTTGTGATGTCCGGACTGCGTGGTGTGTCCCCTGCTTGGCTGTGTAGTGACAGTCAGCAAAGGCCTCTGCTCTTGGCGCTGGAAGCTGGATGTTTTCTTTCTTCCTGCTTCTGCCCTTCTAGCAATACCTCCTCTTGGTGAAACTTACTAGAAAGTCAACCAGCAAGAGAGCTACAAATGTAATGTACTGGCTGCTGGGCTCAGTGCACAGAGCAGACTAGAAGTGTGGATGTAGAGCTGTGATCAGATGACTTAGATGAATAAGCAGCTGAGCTATTCAGCAGCGATGCCCACTCTTCTACCTTCTGTTACTTTCCACTACTGACGATAATCACTGCATGCTTCCACCCCAAATGATACTACTCTGCTTTGGACAGATGAAGATGCTCTTACCCTCTGTCACTATAGTCATATCTGGGTGGTATTAATTCCCCTTTCAGTTTAGATACAACCCACATGGATATTCTACAACTTAAAAACTAAACTATAAACGAAAACCCACGAACTTTTTAAATATAAATCAATAGGGAAAAGGAGGAGGGAAAATTCGTTATTACATACAAATCTCTATGTAATAAGCACGAAATAAAAAATAACATCCACAATTCTTGTTTCTATAACTAGTTGAGGCCATAGTTGATATGTACAACTTCTTCCCCTTGCTCTCAGCCAGTTGCCCATCTGTTTGGGATTCTTGACCTAGCGATGCAACCAAATGTGTACTACTAAAAGGTCTGTGTCCTTAGTGGTTGTGGCTTAAGTTACTTTAGACTTTTAAAAGTTACATGTTCGGATCTGGTCAGACACAGGGATGTCCTTGGGAAAGTCCAGAATGTCAGCATGCAGAAGGAAGCTAATTCCTCCTTCCACATAGTCATTTTTTCTTTGCCTGTTGATCTAGTTGCACGAGGATCCCAAATTGCCAGGTGTCAATAATATTCTCAGTTTCTAATTTACTGGTACCTTGGTGATGCCCCATGATATAAGTATTCCTCTTTGTGAGTAGAGAAAGCACGAATAGTTTGTGTAGCATATGAAGTATAATAGTGAGAGGTAATACGCTGACTACCTTCTCTTGAGCCCAACATTTTCTCACTATAGAAAAACCAGCATCAAATACAGGTTCCTTGTTCAAAGCAGACGTAGCATCCTATAAGAACTCCAGATCCACAGGATGTTATCTCTCAGATTGGGCTGTAAGGTAGGCTTCCAGAGGTCATTTCGGCAGTCTCCCAGACTATGGGTTGATGAGGTATATTGTAAGATGGATAACTTCCATAGTTAGAGTTAGTTCACTTCCTCCTTCTTTTGCTATAAACTGGTTTCTTAATCAAAAGCAGCATTGTGAGAGATATTCTGACAACAGGCACAGCATTCCATAATTTCACAGATGATGGAGCTGCCAGACCACTGTGAACAGGTTCTAGAAGTGAGCAACTCCTTCCCAGGAGAGAGGGACGCTTGCGAAAAGTCTCCTGGTATAATGAGTCCCAGAGTGAAGCTGTCCCTAATATGATGACGGATGAAGGTTTGATCTACTTTCAGGACATTCACAAGACCAGATCTGCTGTTCATAAGGCTGAGAGTCAGGCATCCTGGAAGCCATCTCTCAGGGACTCTCTTGATGACCTTTGATTTTGCTAGAGTCTTTGTTTCAAAACTCATTCCTTCTCTAAATCCTGATTTTGAGCTATTCTATAATATCAACCTTCTAGCAAGTTTCTTTTCACATTTCAGGTATCTAGGTATCTTTTTCCTGTTGTCTTGAATTTTCACTCTGTATTGGATGCTGGTATTTTATTCCTATGCTGCATATACATTAATGTATTCATTCAGTCAATATTTTTTAAGTACCTACTATGTTTTAGTCATAGTGCTAAGCTCTAGAAATACACAGGTGAGAAAGAGTCAAGATTGCCTTGGGGATCCTGTAGCCCATTGGCAATGTCAGGCAATTAAATAAGGAATAATGATACTAATAATGTGAGAAGTGGGAAAGTAAATACTATGATGAAGATGGGCTGTGCACTAGTGGAGAGGCACCCAACATCTGTCCTCAGGGAAGGCTATCTGAGAGATGAACAGTTAAGTCCTCAAGGACACACCCAGGAGGCCACTGTGAAATTCATTTTAGTTTGAAAGAGGTTCTAATTTAGCATGCAAGCAAAGTTCTGTTTCCCCCAGTATAATGTTTAATGAGTGTGGGGATGCTGTATTTCCAGTGAACAGAGATCCCTAACTTCCTTTTAATGCATGTTTGTATGCAATAAATCAAATGATTATATTAGCCATATAAATGATATATTAGCCATTCAGTCTCTCAAATCTCTGTTAGTTGATTTCATGAAAATGTACATAACTTCTGAAGTAAATTTGTTGATCATTAAATCTAGCAAATCATAGTTTCTCTAACCCATCCATGAGTGTCTCATAAATGTAATCCATGCAAATTGCCAAGGCTTTCTGTTTAGGTGATTCAGTGTTGTAATTGAGAGCATGGGCTCTGGAGCCAGACCGCCTAGGTTCAAATCCTTACTCCGAAACCTGCGAGCTTTGTGACCTTGAGCAAGTTACCTAAGCTATCTGTGCCTGATTTTCCTCATCTATGAAATGGTGATAATAATACTGCCTTTATTATAGTAGTGCTGTGAGGAGAGAGTTGAAAAGGAGGATGCTCTTGGAACAGTGCCTGACACATCCTGAGTCACACACAATGCATTACCCAACAAGGTCATTGGACTTCTAAAGCACATCTATTAGGATATCATTTTAGAAAGCAATACAAATTATAAATGTACTTAATTTATTCATTTTTTATATGGAACACCAATGACAGCAGTTAACGTGATGCAATAGAAAGATTCCTATACTGGGACTCTTGGATTCTATTTGTGTCTCTATATGAATTAGCTTAACATTTTGATATTCAAGAGTTTAAAGCCGGTTTTATCCTTTGGAAAGAGACAGGGGTTAGACTAAGGGAGAGACTGTGATTCCACGAAATTAGAAATCATATCAAGAAGTGCTTGCTTCTTTTAAGACATTCTTTGCTATTGTCTAACAGTCATACTAAAAGGCAATTATTATCTTCCCAGGTGTTATCACCAGTTACAGACTATATCTTGATGGTATATTAATTCACAATTCCTCAGAACTCAGCTGTCATGCTTCTGGATTTGCTCCTTGGAGCTTACATTCCTTCAGAGTCCAAGCCTGCACGGCCAAAGGTTGTGCTCTGGGCCCGCTGGTGAGTGTATGAATTTACATTCTGGAAATGTATTAAATGTCAGATGACAATGAATAGGCAACTCTGCACAGCTAGCCTTTCAAGTTGGATGGGAGAGTTTCTTTTTATAAAATATCAATTAAGGGTTAGTAGGATTTTATATTCAACATAAATTTCAAGACTGCACATAGGTCTAGTGAAGGACAGAATCTACATTTTACTGAAATTTCAAAAGGTAAGTTGACCAGCTGAGCAGGCATACATGCAATTTTGCCTAATGTAGTGACATACTTAAAGTGGATGTTTTTCTTCCAAGTAATGAACTTGACCACTTGAGTAAGTTTATGATTAAAAAGTGAAAATAATTAAAAGCTCATAACTGCCACAATATGTCAACACTGCTTCCCAACAAGTATGTTAATCAATTAAAAGATTGTTTGCCCACTGGTGAGTGTATGAATTTATTAGAATTTAATAGATTCATCCATTAGAATAATATATTTTAATTTCATGAGCATGATATATTAATAAGAACAGTATTTAAAATTACATTAATATCAGCTTTTGATATCCACATTTCAGAAATCTATATCTACCTACATTTCATTTGTAGTTGAAAGATAGACAAAATTGTATTTTTTATTACTGATATAATTTTCAAAACCCAATTGATTGAACATAATTGTCATAGACCAGCATGACATTCTTTAGTTTCAAAACATAACATTTGACTCTTGTGCATATTTCTTGATTGATTAGATTTAGCTTCTTTTAAGGGAAATGCTCATTCATTTTAGATATTTTTTGGCAGTCTTTCCTAATGGCCTGTCATTTTAATGCATTTTGTCTTCATTGAAGAGTGTATTCTATAAATATTACCTTGAAAAACAGCTCTACCATTTAATTTTTTGCTTCCTTATTTTTGCTCACACCTCCCGTTTCGCTTCAGAGATTGGTTGCTTTCCAAGCTGCTAACATCATCTATCAGTGGAGCTGAGCTGTAGTCTTTATTGCCATTAAGTATTTTATAGCCTGGACCCCTCTGATGGTTACTTACTCTTAAAAGCAGGAATGGCAATAGGCCAGCCTTTCTTCTCCATTCAAAAAAGAAAAAGAAACAAAAGAACACATCCCATGAGCTTGAAACTGAGACTTTTTCAAAAACATAAAGTGCATATTGTGGTCCTGGCTACTAAACTGGGTCCCACTCTGTCTCCTGATGTTCTGGTAACTTTAAACAAGGGGGACATGGTTATCAATCTATGTCTTGTATGGATAGTAGGCGATGTTGACCTGAAGGAATCAAATTCCACAATGCCTGATGGGAAGGAAGAAACCGAATTGGATTGTAAAACCCTACTCTCCCACGGCCTCACACATCCTAGACTCAGTTCCAACTTAAAGCACAGAGTTATTTTCTCCTTTTTGTCTTTTTCTTTATCCTGTGCTCAGTATAAAAACACTTTTCCCAAGTCAATGATCCATCTCTAATTACTGGGGTTGAATAACAATGTCTTTATTTAGAACAAGTCAACTGTGTTGCCAAGAAGTTAAAACCCATGGTCTTCAATTGATTTCTGAAATACTTTTTTTTTACCAATTTCATGTTATGCCCTTAAGAGATTACATATTTGAGTATTCTAGATAGCTCTGGATATCTATCACAATCATGAAAGATATTACAGATTCAACTTTTTGTTGATGATGATTCTTTTTTTTTTTTTTTTGTGGTACGTGGGCCTCTCACTGTTGTGGCCTCTCCCGTTGAGGAGCACAGGCTCCGGACGCGCAGGCTCAGTGGCCATGGCTCACGGGCCTAGCTGCTCCACGGCATGTGGGATCTTCCCGGACCGGGGCATGAACCCGTGTCCCCTGCATCAGCAGGCGGAATCTCAACCACTGCGCCACCAGGGAAGCCCGATGATGATTCTTTTGAATGTGTCCTTGATTTAAGGAATCTAGGAATCAATCTTAAAAGCCAGAATTATCATTAAATCATAATACGATGTTCAACAAAATCCAGCCAAATTGTGTGTATATATATCACTTAAAGGTATTCTTTATCTGAAGCCCAATGTTATAGCAAATATTTCATTGAAACAAAAAAATTTATGATCTCTATTTTTAAATCTTTTGCTGGAAGAAATCAAAGAGTTAATTTTCCAGAGTCAATTTTTTTTTCTTCACCTAACAACATTGCTTAATGATAACTCTTGGTTTTTAGAAAGAGAAGCCTGTTTGTTTCACCACTTACATATTTAATATCATTGATTTTCATGCACATAGGGAAATACCATTCAATGTTTCCTATGACAAATATGCTCTATAGTCTTGAATGTGGTCTGGTTCACCCTAAAAATTTTCTAGGTTGCTCATATAATAAAACAAAAAAAAGGACGAATTTGATAAAGTAGAATATTTTTAAAATAAAAATACTTGCATAAATTCCATATTCTTAGCATGTTAATTAGCATTAGTACAATATTTTTTCTGCCCTTAGCCTAGCCAAGTTTATTCCCTGTTATTCGTGATTCAGAAGAAATTGCTCTGTACTATCTGAAAAAAAAAAAAAAAGATTTCTGTGTGTTTTGTTCACTTCTTGTCCATTTACACAGTGTATTTGGATTTTAAAGAAATTCCAACATAAAAAACAATTTACAGTGCCTTTGATCTTAATTTTTTAAGATGCTAATGTGCATTGTCAAATTAAATCCAGTAATTGAGGTTTCATAAATGTTTGAAATAATGAAAAAAAATGAACAGAAAATGCAGCACCAGAAGAACTATTTAAATTCTTTCCTTTTTTCAACTATTTTGTTGAATTGCAATTAGAAACCCTTCACATTTTGTGTTTCTTTAATAATATGCAATAAATTTGTCCATAGGAAAATCACTTTGCTTTTGTTTCTTTGTCTTTCTCTTAGCCACTGTTAGGTAACACTGGTAGAGTGTAAGACAGGGAACTTTATGACTGTATCTGGCCTTGGAACATTCATTAGATTCAATTCTCCTAGGACCCTTTTAAGGATGAAGTGTGAAACTATAGTTCACTGCTGCATGATATGGTTAAAAAGCTGCCTTGGTTTCTTGGTGATGGCATGCTTATACAGATAAACACACCCAGACACACAGGTACACATGCTCATATTTTCACAGCCATTTTTTTTTTTTTTTTTTTTTATAAATTTATTTATTTATTTTTGGCTGTGTTGAGTCTTCGTTTCTGTGCGAGGGCTTTCTCCAGTTGCGGCGAGCGGGGGCCACTCTTCATCGCGGTGTGCGGGCCTCTCACTGTCACGGCCTCTCCTGTTGCGGAGCACAGGCTCCAGACGCACAGGCTCAGTAGTTGTGGCACACGGGCTTAGTTGCTCTGCGGCATGTGGGATCTTCCCAGACCAGGGCTCGAACCCGTGTCCCCTGCATTGGCAGGCAGACTCCGAACCACTGCGCCACCAGGGAAGCCCTCACAGCCATTTTTTAAATAAAGAAACGAATAAATTTTGTTATTTAAGACATCTAAATCTTAATGGCAATAAATGTTATGGTCAAGAAAATCCCATGTGGGATATCTATCTTATACCTGCTATTTTTCCCTCATGCCTCCTTGGAAAACATGCTTTATTCTATGAAACCTTAGATTTCTCAACTACTACAAAAGGAAAATAATGCCTACTTTACAAGGGGTTGTTGTGAAAATTTAAATGAAATATTTATACAGAGTTTTCTGGTACATGGTAAGAGTTGTATTAAGGATAACAATTTTATTAAAATGTTTATTTTCGTTGCATATTTCTTCTCAAATATATTTTTTTCTGTGTCAAGGGAGTTTCCCAGGTGAAAGCCAAGTCAACCTTCTAGAATGCCTTTTCCTTAGCATTTTTTATGGCAAGATTGATAAACAAAATGGTAATTTAAAAAAAAAGTCAGAGCAAAATAGTACAACTGCCAAATTTAATATAGTGTAAAAGCACTGAAGCATTTATCCATATACATAAGGAAATTTTAAAATTCTATTTATTTCAAATTAACCAGATATTTGAGAATAATAATATAATTATCTGGATTTTCCCTTAATTCTTCAACTTCTTGAGTCTCCTTTTATTTGGAATCCTTTAAAGTAATTTTCTATACAATAATTTGAACTACATACATAGATATAAACCAATTGTATTTGTTATGAAATATTAAAATGATGAATTGATATTTTTCTAGTCAAGTTTCTTTATCATTTTTTGTACATAGCTATTAGACTAAAAAAATGACTAGCAGTTATAGATCTAAAGAACCCCATAGCCTTTCTCAGATGAAAATAAAA